>NW_017306842.1:74895-116212 GCF_000935625.1 Nanorana parkeri | reverse complement strand
AGACAAAACACCCCCACGCACACACACACACACACACACACACACACACACACACACACACACACACACACACACACACATAAATGCCCCTTTGCAACTCTGTTATACCACACAAACACACTCTTTTTAATTCCATTTATTAAATCCCATTCGAACCCTTTTTATACACCATATTATTTAATGCATCCATGCTGCAAATAAAGTACTGTAGTACATATGGGACTCTTTTCCTTTTTTTAGTCTGCAAAGTGCTGCCACTGCCATGGGTATTTTCAACTTCCACTTTTAGTACTGTATATGCATCCTGGCTGAATTACAGTAAAAACGAATGAGAATTCAGTTGGGCTTTAAACTATTATTATTTACAAAATGGGGGGAGACAGTACAGTTACAATACAGTTTCAGCACAGGAGTGTTAGGAGGGCCCTACTTGTGTACTACAATCTAGTAGGAGTGGAAAGTGATACAAAAGTAATAATTGTGTAGGATTTATTGGATTAAATAAAAGGGCAGTTACTATGTGGAGGAGGGGTAGACTTCCCTCAAGAGATACGTTTCAAGGACCGCCTGAAGGTGGACAGAGTAGGAAATAAGCGAACAGATTGGGGTAGGGAGTTCCGGAGCATGTGGGAGGCTCTGGAGAAGTCTTGGAAGACTGATTGGAGAGGGATCATGAGTGGAGGTGATGAATGAGCTAGAGAGAAGGTCTTGAGAGAAGCGAAGAAGATGGTTTTGGTGACATTTTGAGATGATGTTGGGGATGTAGTTTGGGGCAGAGTTGTAGATGGCTTTGTATGTTATTGTTATTATTTTGAATTGTATTAATTGGGCAAGTGTGAGCCAGAGAGGAGATTAGCAGAGAGAGGTGGTGTACACTGAAATGTTGGTAAGGTGGATAAGTCTGGTGTGCAGCATTCATAATAGACTGAATGGTGAATAGTCTATGTAGTAGTAGGCCAACATGGAGGGAGTTACACTAGAGATTGCAAGGGAGTGAATTAGAAGCTTTTTGGTGTCATTTGTTAAAAAGGGGAGAATTTTTGAGATGTTATCGAGTTGGCAAGATTTGGATAGTGACCTGCACTATCCAAATCTTGTGTAGGATTTATTGGATTAAATAAAAGGACAATTACTATGTGGAGGAGGGGTAGACTTCCCTCAAGAGATACGTTTCAAGGATCGCCTGAAGGTGGACAGAGTAGGAAATAAGCGAACAGATTGGGGTAGGGAGTTCCGGAGCATGTGAGAGGCTCTGGAGAAGTCTTGGAAGACTGATTGGAGAGGGATCATGAGTGGAGGTGATGAATGAGCTAGAGAGAAGGTCTTGAGAGAAGCGAAGAAGATGGTTTTGGTGACATTTTGAGATGATGTTGGGGATGTAGTTTGGGGCAGAGTTGTAGATGGCTTTGTATGTTATTGTTATTATTTTGAATTGTATTAATTGGGCAAGTGTGAGCCAGAGAGGAGATTAGCAGAGAGAGGTGGTGTACACTGAAATGTTGGTAAGGTGGATAAGTCTGGTGTGCAGCATTCATAATAGACTGAATGGTGAATAGTCTATGTAGTAGTAGGCCAACATGGAGGGAGTTACACTAGAGATTGCAAGGGAGTGAATTAGAAGCTTTTTGGTGTCATTTGTTAAAAAGGGGAGAATTTTTGAGATGTTATCGAGTTGGCAAGATTTGGATAGTGACCTGCACTATCCAAATCTTGTGTAGGATTTATTGGATTAAATAAAAGGACAATTACTATGTGGAGGAGGGGTAGACTTCCCTCAAGAGATACGTTTCAAGGATCGCCTGAAGGTGGACAGAGTAGGAAATAAGCGAACAGATTGGGGTAGGGAGTTCCGGAGCATGTGAGAGGCTCTGGAGAAGTCCTGGAAGACTGATGGGAGAGGGATCATGAGTGGGGGTGATGAATGAGCTAGAGAGCAGGTCTTGAGAGTAGCGAAGAAGATGGTTTTGGTGACATTTTGAGATGAGGTTGGGGATGTAGTTTGGGGCAGAGTTGTAGATGGCTTTGTATGTTATTGTTATTATTTTGAATTGTATTAATTGGGCAAGTGTGAGCCAGAGAGGAGATTAGCAGAGAGAGGTGGTGTACACTGAAATGTTGGTAAGGTGGATAAGTCTGGTGAGCAGCATTCATAATAGACTGAATGGGGAATAGTCTATGTAGTAGTAGGCCAACATGGAGGGAGTTACACTAGAGATTGCAAGGGAGTGAATTAGAAGCTTTTTGGTGTCATTTGTTAAAAAGGGGAGAATTTTTGAGATGTTATCGAGTTGGCAAGATTTGGATAGTGACCTGCACTAAGACCTGCAGCCTGGCTTGAGGGGGGATGCTGTTGATCATGATGGGACTCTATTTTGATGGTATTCCAAAGGCCATACACACACACACACACACACACACACACACACACACACATAAATGCCCCTTTGCAACTCTGTTATACCACACAAACACACTCTTTTTAATTCCATTTATTAAATCCCATTCGAACCCTTTTTATACACCATATTATTTAATGCATCCATGCTGCAAATAAAGTACTGTAGTACATATGGGACTCTTTTCCTTTTTTTAGTCTGCAAAGTGCTGCCACTGCCATGGGTATTTTCAACTTCCACTTTTAGTACTGTATATGCATCCTGGCTGAATTACAGTAAAAACGAATGAGAATTCAGTTGGGCTTTAAACTATTATTATTTACAAAATGGGGGGAGACAGTACAGTTACAATACAGTTTCAGCACAGGAGTGTTAGGAGGGCCCTACTTGTGTACTACAATCTAGTAGGAGTGGAAAGTGATACAAAAGTAATAATTGTGTAGGATTTATTGGATTAAATAAAAGGGCAGTTACTATGTGGAGGAGGGGTAGACTTCCCTCAAGAGATACGTTTCAAGGACCGCCTGAAGGTGGACAGAGTAGGAAATAAGCGAACAGATTGGGGTAGGGAGTTCCGGAGCATGTGGGAGGCTCTGGAGAAGTCTTGGAAGACTGATTGGAGAGGGATCATGAGTGGAGGTGATGAATGAGCTAGAGAGAAGGTCTTGAGAGAAGCGAAGAAGATGGTTTTGGTGACATTTTGAGATGATGTTGGGGATGTAGTTTGGGGCAGAGTTGTAGATGGCTTTGTATGTTATTGTTATTATTTTGAATTGTATTCATTGGGCAAGTGTGAGCCAGAGAGGAGATTAGCAGAGAGAGGTGGTGTACACTGAAATGTTGGTAAGGTGGATAAGTCTGGTGTGCAGCATTCATAATAGACTGAATGGTGAATAGTCTATGTAGTAGTAGGCCAACATGGAGGGAGTTACACTAGAGATTGGAAGGGAGTGAATTAGCTGCTTTTTGGTGTCATTTGTTAAAAAGGGGAGAATTTTTGAGATGTTATCGAGTTGGCAAGATTTGGATAGTGACCTGCACTATCCAAATCTTGTGTAGGATTTATTGGATTAAATAAAAGGACAATTACTATGTGGAGGAGGGGTAGACTTCCCTCAAGAGATACGTTTCAAGGATCGCCTGAAGGTGGACAGAGTAGGAAATAAGCGAACAGATTGGGGTAGGGAGTTCCGGAGCATGTGAGAGGCTCTGGAGAAGTCCTGGAAGACTGATGGGAGAGGGATCATGAGTGGGGGTGATGAATGAGCTAGAGAGCAGGTCTTGAGAGTAGCGAAGAAGATGGTTTTGGTGACATTTTGAGATGAGGTTGGGGATGTAGTTTGGGGCAGAGTTGTAGATGGCTTTGTATGTTATTGTTATTATTTTGAATTGTATTAATTGGGCAAGTGTGAGCCAGAGAGGAGATTAGCAGAGAGAGGTGGTGTACACTGAAATGTTGGTAAGGTGGATAAGTCTGGTGAGCAGCATTCATAATAGACTGAATGGGGAATAGTCTATGTAGTAGTAGGCCAACATGGAGGGAGTTACACTAGAGATTGCAAGGGAGTGAATTAGAAGCTTTTTGGTGTCATTTGTTAAAAAGGGGAGAATTTTTGAGATGTTATCGAGTTGGCAAGATTTGGATAGTGACCTGCACTAAGACCTGCAGCCTGGCTTGAGGGGGGATGCTGTTGATCATGATGGGACTCTATTTTGATGGTATTCCAAAGGCCATACTATAACCCGATACACATTTATGTCAAGCAGTCAAGATAGAAACATTATCAAAAATGAAATGAAGATTAGTATAATGCCTCCTTTTAAAGTGAACCTGGATGCTGCCATTGCTGTCCTACTTCTAAAATGGCGAGTTGATTGAATGTCTCTAACTGTGTCACTTTAATATGCTGCCCTTGCACAAACATGCAGAAAAGCAAGCTGTTGGGAGATATGAACAGTTCAGCTAATAGAAATATCCATTGTTGGTGTATGTCAACACATATGCTCTTTGGTTTGATTGAGCCCTATAGAAGAAAACTAAAAGCCTTTAAAGCCAAACTCCAGTCTGTCTCTAGCTGTGTCACTTTAAGTCACTGGCCTGGCACAAGCATGCAAAATAGCAACCTGGAGTGAGATCAGAACTCCTAATTTGCATATGTGTTCTAGGCCCATGACCATTAATGTTTTGGAGCTAATGGATCAGTATGAAAGACAGTCTACTAGTATTTTCAGAAGGAAAGCTCAGCCTCTCTGTCTCTTAGTACAAGTTTCCTTTTAAAATAGTTTTTTGCCAATTGTATTTAATTAGATTGTTTCTTAATGTATATGCTTTTAAACTGTTGTTAAGGATCTACTGTATATCTACATACATTCAATCCTTGTTTTAAAAAGAAACATTTAATACATGACAGAGAATTCCCCAAGTACCGTACTATATGTTAGCTAAAGAGACTGCAAAGCAGAGCTGCTTGCCTTGATGCACAGCTTCTCTCATGGAAAACGCCTTGTTTTCTATTGCGTCAAGTCACACCAACACTGCATTGATGTGTGCTGAAAAAAATTAGGCAGGCAACATTTTATCACCCCACAATGCATGTTGCAATACAATGTCAGTGCATGTTAGGTAAAATAAAAAATAAAGTAATAAAAAGTACTGCAATGCATGTAACAAGCACACTGCAGCTCATGCAAAAATGCAGCGTAATGCACATTGTCAGCGCATGTCAGTGCATATGTGCTGTGGTATGATTGGGTCCTAAAGCAAACTGAGAGCCTTTAAAGCTGAACTCCATCTTCACCTTTTAAGTTTTTTTCCTTGTGGCATGTCTTTCAAATTGACCTGCAACAATGCTGGTATTTTTGTGTGCCTTTCGTATTTATAAATAATCCTCCTAAAGTTGTACAACCAAAAGCTGCAGGCTGACTTTCAGACTGGATGATGTCCGGCATAATACAGACCCTTTCTTAGCAGCCTGGGTCTCAGGAACGTTATAGTCCTCTGGACCACGGGGGCTGTTGTCATCAAGCTTGGTAATGCTTTCTTCCTGTGACTGTCATGCATGCAGACACTGCTAGACTCACTCTGTGACCTTTGCTAAGACAGGTATGGCATCACACTGCCATGTTACTACACTTTTTTTTAGCCCAGACTTTAGCTTTCATGAACAAATTATGTAAAAAACCACTGTACATTGCTGTTAATTTTATTTTGAGCTGAGCATTCACAACAGAGGTCTGTGATGGACCCAAGTTCACCATTTGCCTAATGCAAATACAATTAAGCATTAAATTATTTCATGATGCCAAATCCCTAGCATCTGAATTGTTTCCTGAAATCATGTGATTTTTTATTGACTCTTAAATAAATAATTATCAACTGGCCACTTAAGTCCTTGGAAACACACAAACAATGTTTGAATTTAATTCAATTAGATGCAAACTGCACATTTTAACCTTCGAAAAGCTTTTTAGCTAATTACCACACATTTCATGTGTGTAATGTTTAATAGCTGACCTGGCAACCTTAACTAAATCTATCTCCAGTAAAGTTATATCAGTGTTTTTTTCTCTAAACACCTTTCAGCATTTTGCTAATTAAACTTTGCTTTCCCCCTGTATTGTGCTGCCTCAAGCAATTGTATTGTACCTGGACTTTCATTACAATAATTGGAAACTTACAGATCATGTACCCTTTACATTTATTTTAGTTAGCTGATCTGTGTTTATTCAAATGCATGGAGAGATGCATTCTTCCCTTTAAATAGTAACGGAATAAATGTTGGCTGTGGGTTTGCTTGGGAAATTCAAGGCATGCCCTGGCTACAAAGACATTGGCCACTTCCAGTCTACCTAATACCTAAGAACTCTTTCTCTTTTTGCTTTGTTATCCCACTTTTCTGTCATTTACTCCTTTGATTTTCCTCCTCTCCCCAATTTACCTCTCAGATTTTTTTATTTTTTTTTGTGTGTGTATCATGTTCTTCTCCCTCAGCCGAGTACTCTCTGGCTTGCAGTGACGGCTACATATGGACATTAGGTAGGGAGGATGTGCAGTTACAGATTCCTCACATCATCCACATGTACATGTTTATCTAACCTGAGGATGATAAGGTGGGAGAAGTAGGACATCCTCGAAGTCAGTTTATCTCAGGAAAAAAAGAGTAACTAAAGGCTAAGAAAATCTAAATTGGTGATCTTCTCCAAACAACAGTTGGCCAGGAGTCTATGAAGAATGTGCATAATAGTAAGATGCATATGGTGATTTCCTGACACCATAAGCGAGGAGAAAATGGAGCCGGCTTCCTGATTGCCCGGGAAGCCGGCCTCATGTTTCCATACGGCACTGCTGGCACTGAGCGGAAGTTCAGGTACCGTTTTGAAGGCATTGGAGCATTTGGGCGAGTACGAGTACTTGCGTAAATACTCAGTATTGGCACTGATACTAATATCGGTGCATCCCTCATTTTTTCTTTTTCTTGTACAGACCTTTGTACTTTTTCTTATAGTGAATCAGGTCAGAAATTACTTTAAAAGTAATACTGCTAATTTAAGCTTCATTTGCAGTAATTGAATAGTACAAGCAATAGCAAATACAATAAGGTAGCAAAATGTGTTGATTGCCAAACCTTTCAGTATGCTGTATGTTTCTGTAAGGTTCATTACATTTGTGAGGCAAATACAATAAGGTAGCAAAATGTGTTGATTGCCAAACCTTTCAGTATGCTGTATGTTTCTGTAAGGTTCATTCCATTTGTGAGGCAATCAGCACAAAAGGATATAGAATGCAGGCCAAGGCAAACATTAAAAGAATGGCACCCTTTTAGATCAGTCCTTGTATGGTCAACCGTAGCTTTTTTCCTTCAGTGTCACACAGTTTGAGTGCACTGTCTATATGAATAGTTTAAATAAAATGTAGGAATGTAAGCTGCTACTTGAGTAGTGCAAAATAAGGCAAGCGGAAGAGGATCATATCTTCAAATACAATGAATTTGCTTGAAAGTGTAAACAGGCTGTTGGCTAGTCATTTTTCTTGTCAGAATAAAATTGATAATGACCAGTTTTAAATAAAAGAATATTGATCTCTATGACTAAGAATGGTTTTCAGGCAGGTTAAGTAGCATGGATAAGACAGATGCAATTTTTAAAAATGTCTGCAAGACCATTCATATTTAAATTGGTTGTAGAAACTTACAGTGGAACTCTCCGTTTTGGATTTGCAGTAGGGAAGGCTTAGGACCTCAACACAACAGGAAGTGAAAGCAATTATTTCCAAAATGACAAGCAGTTGTCACCAGAAAATATGTCCCCACTGGGATAGTCACCCTTTTCTCCAGTTCTAGTCATAACTGTAAAATTTTGAATTTTCCTTCCCTTTTTGTCACAGTGACAGTTATCTTGTGAGCAGGAAGTGAGGGGTAATCTCCCAAATAGGGACACAAGAGACCAATAAAAAATGACAAAAATTCTAACTCTTCCTCGTTAAAAATGATGATTAAAATGATGAATGCATCTTTGCATACATATCACAAAAGCACCAACATCTCTCGTTATATTAGTCTCATGTAGTAATAAAAGCAGTAAGTCTGCTATATTGTATCCCTTGGAAAATATCTTGGAAATAAAAAAGGCTGTTTTTTAAATTCATTATTTTACATACATATTTTTAATGATAAAAAACTGTCCAATCTATTAATTTCTGGTATGTTAGGTTCAGAGCTTTGACTTTGTGCACATGGGCAGTGAAAGCAGGAGATCATCCAGTGAACAACTTACATGCAAGATACCATTATACAATGGTGGTTTGCTGAAATCCCTAATTGCAAAGCAATCAGTAATTATATCTACTTTCCCAGATATGCTATGCTGTACAATACCTTAGATACCTTGTGTATGTGCCCACCCCTTCACTACAATTTTCAGACTGGCTGTACAGTAAGCTAAATACCAATAATTAAAAAAAAACCCTCAAATTATGGCTGCTATGTATTTTCTGGTCCAGACCTCAGTGATAGTGAATTGTATGGCATGGTATGGATCTTTTTATGTATGTAATGGTCATATTTAATAGGGATGCACCAATACCAATACTAGTATCGGTATTGGTGCCGCTACCGAGTATTTGGGCGAGTACTCATACTCACCCAAATGCTCTGTTACCTTCCCCAATACCGGAACTTCTGGTCAAAGGAAGATTTCCTCTGACTGGCAGTGCCGTAGGGGAACATGGAGTCGGCTTCCCGGGCAATCAGGAAGCCGGGTGGCGAGCAATGACCCCCTTTCCAGATTCCTGATTGGCCAGGAAGCCGGCTCAATGCTGATTGGCTTGGAAGCCGGCTTCCCGGATAATCAGCATCGAGCCAGCCGAACAGCCGGCTCCTAGCTGATTGGCAGGGAAGCCAGCTTCCTGGCCAATCAGCATCAAGCCGGCCGAGCAGCAGGCTTGATGTTGATTGGCTGGGAAGCCGGATTTCTGGACAATCGGCATCAAGTCAGCCGAACAGCAGACTTGATGCTGATTGGCTGGGAAGCCGTCCGGCTTCTTGACTGGCTGGGAAGCTGGCTCGATACTGATTGGCTGGACAATCACAATCGAGTTGGCCAAGCAACATGGAGCTGACTTACCAGGCAATCAGGAAGTCGGGCGGCATGCCATTAACCATCGCCCGGCTTCCTAATTGTCTGGGAAGCTGACTCCGTGCCAGCGGAAGTCTATGTCTATATTTTCTAAAGATGGTTATGTAGAAACATATATCCATGCTGCATAGATCAGATTGTTGAGATTAGAACACATCAAATATAACACCCATGTAAAAGATATTTAAGTTACAATTACATTTTGGAGGATATAGACACATTTAATGCCAACTAATGAACATGTGTTGGAATGTTTGAAAACACTGAAACTTCCAAAACCTTAATTTTTTACACTATGGCCCTTGTGCAAACAAAATAGAAGACTTTCTCATGTTAGGGTGGGTGAGATTACCACCATCTAGCTCTTACTGTATGCATCCCCATATGGTGCATGTACTATATAAAGTAGTGGGTACTGTGTATGAGCACACCGATAGGTGTATCTCTTTTCTCTACCACACTTAAAGCCCAAGTCCATTTGGGGCATGAATTAAAATAATCCAGCCCCCAATACAGCAGAAAAGTGGCTGCAATACTTAACTGTTCTCTTGCGCTGTCCCCCAAAGACTCACCCAGTAAGTGATCCAGCGTCAGCCCTCTTTTGGGTTGAATGACATCCAGCATAATTCAGCCAGTTTTCTGTGAGCCCAGGGTGTGAAGACTCTGCTTTCCACCCTTGACTAACAGGAGAATGCTGCTGCATCACATCTTTTTGTGGCACTGCTTATTGCAGCATTTAGGATTCACCCGCTGCTTGAGACAGAACAGGGTGAATACATGGCTTCCCTTTTACTTCAGACTGTATACTGCTCGCTGCCACTCACCAGGTGTGAGCACTGAGCAAGTTTCAGCTTAATCACAAGAATGTCCAAAGAAGTCACCCGCACTCCAAGGTCCAATGTGCTGAACTTCTCTTTTATTCAGACGTTAGGAAAACATGACGGCACAGTGTAAAAGCAATGTTTCGGAACTGAGCATGGTGCCTTCATCATGAGAACAATCAACCAACATGCAACAATTATACACAGTGGGAAACCATCAATTGTGTGTGAAACCTCCCCCCTGACATCATCATGATGTCATATTCCCACCAAAAACATATTTTAACAAATAAGCTTACAAGACAGATTGAAAACAATCATGCAGCATTGGATATAGCAAAACAGATTAAATATGAAATAAAGCACAAGCTTACATCGGCTATTAGACTCACTCACTAGTGGGGTTGTATTGTCAGAGGCAGGTTGAGTCAGTACAGGGTGTAGCGTTATACAGAGGTATACAGTGGCCTCAGAAAGCGTTGTCCTGATAACCTGGATGCTTCTGCCACTGTAAGCAGGTCTGCCCCACATGCTCAGGCGGTGGTGAGTGGGCGGTAACCCAGCCATGCAGCTGCTTATGTCCTATTGGCCATGCTGACATTAGTGCCCGCCTCCTCAGTCCCCTGTATGAATCACAGGAGCGGCAATCTATCTCAGGCACAAACATACTCCATAGCTGCCTTTAGTAACACACCCGCTGTGGGAAAATAGAGTCCAGCAAGCCCAGTTATAAAATGACATGGGAAAAAAGCATCAAATGTCATCGAGACCCTTGTACAACAGGCGTTGTAATGTAATATTAACTGTTATGGTACAGTATGTTGGTACAGTATTGTCCATATAGTTGACAAGATAGTGTCCATGTTATCCATACTGCAGAGTCACGTTGATATGATGTACAAACTTTAGAAAAATATGCATGTCAAAAACATGAACCCCAAAATGGTCAATGTTCTAAAGATTGCGGTCCGATCATGCCAGGATTGTGACAAAAGACACACACCGTGTTACAGCTGTGTCCAACTCCTCCAGTCCAATGGACGTAACCTAGGATTGGCACACTAGATAAATGTTAGCATCTTCAGTTTTTATTGGTATGTAATTATATGTAACCAAGCAGCCAGAGAGTCGATCTGCGTGATTACACAGTAAGCAACAGAAAAAACTTCCTCAAGTTGGTAAGTGCACTATAAGTACCTAAATAAAATTGTTAACACGATTGGCCCCTACATAGTAGCATTATATAAAAAGTAACCTACTGTTGTATTCGTTGATCATGCCAGTAGTCAAATGAGGAACTTGTCCTCAGTACGCATAGCATCATAGGTATTATAGGGTACCACAATATTAAAAAGGAGGGGGGGGGGGATTATATTGGGACTAAGTGAATAAAATTAATTGGAACCCCATAATTTGAGGTAAATATAAATCAAAGGGATAAATCGGGACCACAGAAAATAGTTAGACTTACCAGATGATAAACCATAGGGTCAACTATGGGAGAAATCATGTCAAGGATAAATTGTGTTCAACCCCCATGGGGCCACTGTGTCCAGTGTATATATCCAAAATGCTTCATGTTTCAGGATATGGTTGTCCCTATCACCTCCCCTGGGGTCTGTCTGTATGTGTTCAAGAACCATGCCTCTCAACTCGTTGATTTGGTGTTTGCAATTGTCAAAATGAACAGCAACAGGATTGTCGGTCACAGTGTCTTCACCTCTGGATAGTTTAGTGATAGTGGTTCTAATGTCGCTTCTATCTCTAAAATCTCCTTTTAAATGGGCCTATGGTCTTCCCAATGTATGTGAGCATGCAGGAACATTTTAACATGTACTCTGCATTGCAATTGTAATATCCTGCTATTTTGTATTTTTTGCCATTATGTGGGTGCAGAAAATACTTGTCAGTAATGAGGGAATTGCAGACATTGCAATTATAGCAATTGTATCAGCCCATTTTGTTGAAGATCTTGACCGGAGATTTGGTATATTTGGCTCTAGGGTCAGCTTGTACCATGTACTCACATAAAGTTTTGTTGCAACTATAAACATGTCTAGGGGGTGTACATACTGTTATGCTGAGGATTCTATCAGCCTCAAGAGTGTTGACATTTTGGTGACAGACATACACACTACATGAGATGCGTCATTACATTTTTGTATGAATGATATTCTCTCAGGTGTAGCATTACTGCCAACATGATTGTAAAATCTTTCTGTGGCTACATGCAATGCACGTTCTATGATCCTATATGGATATCCACATTGTAAGAACTTGTCATACATCTTCTTGTTGTGTGTGGCATGTTTTTGTGTCATAAACATAAACGCGTGACTCGTATGAATTGGGATATCAGTAAACTGTCTAGCAGGTGTTTGGGGTGTGCACTCCTGTAGTGTAGGAGTTCCTATCGGTGTAGGTACATAGGCTACCATTGGACTTAGATACCAACATGTTCAGAAATGGGATGCCCTCATTGGAGAGGTTCGGGTTGAAAAAAATCCCTGAAAAAATGTAATTAAGAAACCCAACGAAAATGGTGAACATCTTAGGAACACCATCCCAAATCAGGAACACATCATCTATATAGCAAAACCAGCATTTAACATGCATGTTGTACAATTGTGATGGACCTTGGAGTGTGGGTGACTTCTTTGGACAAAGTTTGAGAAAATCCCCTCTTAGACCCAGCCCCCCAGCATTACAGGAGGACAAAAGAGTATCTTCTTCTATCCTCTCCTGCAGCTTGTTCCACCTCCTGGCTCCCACCTCTGGCCTATTAATAAAGTAGTAAGCTAAGGTATGTGGGGATAATAATATAAACTCTAAAGGGGACAAACAATGTAAAGGGGTGTGCTAATTGGGGCATTACAAAAACCATACAATTGAATGCTTTTTATAAAGCGATAAAGTTAGTATTGAGCAGAATTAAGTTTAGCATATTGGTTCAGCCCTCCACAATAGTCCCAGTTTCTCATTTGGTCCCTTGAGAAAAATATGTGCACACCCATGATCTATAGTATTCCCCTTCACCCCTCCCCGGCAGCTACATAAAGGTTATGCAGGTAGGTGAGGGTAGGGGCAGAGATGCTTGGCCAGCACAAAAGAAAATAGACAATCCCAGGGCTATGACATGCAAGGAGGGAGGGGCTGTACTATGGCATTCACTTTTCTTTACGTATTCAAACTTTCTATCAAGTTTACAGGCACATTGCAAGTGAATAAAAAATCTTATAGAAACCAAAAACACTGCAAGTAAGCAATTAAAATACTTGATTTATTTGTGTTTGTACCTGCGATTTTTTGAATTGGTGACAACTTCTCTTTAAAAAAGCAGAAAGGTTCCATTAAACAAAATTTTGTACAGTCAAAATATATGGTACAAATTATTGAGAAGTGGAATGACAAATAATTGTTGCCTAATTGCAGGTTAGCTAAGGAGCAGAAGGCAAAGTAGTTCCTTTCAGCAGTAATGTAAACCTATCTTTCCATCTGTCTGGATGCAGTTCAAGTTCACATTGCTGCTGTAACTGGAAACATTGTAACTGAGATGCCATTAAGAACTGTAGAAAGTTGAATGGTTTAGGGTAGGTTATGTAAGGTTTTCAAACATGTTTGCAGATAGTTAAAGTGTGTTAATGGGCAAAAAAAAATGGCATACAGACTGCAGTCTATAACACAGAATTTGTTTTACCTGTTGCTCCTGCCAGTAGTTCAGTTATTTTTCCTCTTACTGTGATAGGGTGTGGACAGGGTAGTCTTAAGGTGCCCACACACACCCACCCAGCGAGCGTACGATTATCGTAAGGTGTGTGGAAGGCGTGCATCCTCTGCTACTGTAAGGTCGCACGACTTTTATGAACATGTTTGAAAACCCGCTGAGAATCGTACGATTGTCGGCGGGTGTGTGGCATGTTCGCAAGGTAAAAGCCGCACAGGCCGGTGTGCGCAAGCGCACACTGCTCGTTTAGCATTGCGGTTATCGGAAGCCCGCCCAAAGGTCTTGCGATGGTTGTAAGGTGTGTGACCAGCTTTAGATGCACACATACAGTAGTTTTAGATGGACTATAAAAGACAAACAAATTAAAGCCCAAATCCAACAATTTTTTTTTTCCTTTTGGAAAAAGGGGTTAAAGCCTATTTCCAGCTTCGACAGTTAAACTAAAATTAGATTTCAAAATAAAAAAGCCACTCCAGCTGCTTTACTCTCCCCATCCCTGGAGCTGTGCCCTGCAGATTCGCCTATCCAGCATTCAACCCATTAACTCTTAGCCCAGGGCATCCCGGCTCCATTCCTGCCCCGGACTCACATTGCAGAGAGTGATGTGACTTTATTACATGGTGCCACTCTCTGAAGCTTTTAAGATCCATCCACTACTGGAGAAAGAAGAGACAGAAGAGGGCCGGTGACATAATTGACCCAGACAAACACTGGAAAAAAAAGGTTATATATATATTTTAAGATTTGAGGGTGAGGTGGGACAGGAGAGGGGGGAGGGGCCTGAGCCTAGAGTTGGGTTTTAAGCCATATGAATAAAAGCTGGCAATTGCAAGGAAGCACCCCTGGCTAGGAGGCCAAAACTGAACTTGTTATCATAAGTTTAAAATGTTATGTGTCGCATAAAGCCAACTCTGATCACCATAAGGAAATCAAAAACTCCACAATGCAGTTTGGTAGTGGCAGCATTATGTTGTGGGAATTTATTTCATTGTCAAGCACTGTTAAACTGTTCGGTATGGTGGTGGAAAATAAATCAATCCAAATACAGGATAACAAGGAAAGAAAAAGGAGTACAGGCAGTCCCCGGGTTGCATACAAGATAGGGACTTTAGGTTTGTACTTAAGTTGAATTTGTGTGTAAGTCAGAACAGGTACATTTTTTAAGTGTAACTCCAGCCAAAAAAACATTTAGTTTTGGATAGCTTATGGTTCTTTTGCTGCCTGTTCCTGTTGTTCAGAAGATTATAATATAATTAAAAAAATTTCTTATTTAAAATGACACAGCAAAAAAAGTTTTTTTCTATTTTTCAATTTATTTTATAAACTTTATTTTTTATTATTTGTTTGCATTTTTAATTTTTATTTAACTTTTTCTTTACTTTTTTAATTTTTTTTTGTCTTTTTAATTTATTTTTTAAACTTTTTATTTTATTTTGTATTTTAATGCTGGGAGCCATGCTATTGGATATTTCAAATTGCAATAGCTAATAGCTGGCTGGCTATTGCATCTGCCCACTGCCTGCTGTCAATCAGCAGAGGAGGGACCTGAAGCAGAAAGTTCTCTATCAAGTCCCCCCATGCTGATTAACAGCAGACAGTAAGCAGTGTAAGCATACACAGCAGTACTTACTAATAAGTAGAGGTGCACCTAAATTAAAATTTCAAAGATCTGAACAGATCCCTGATATTTCCCTTTTAAAATAGAAAAAGAGATTGAGGACGAAGAGTTCTCAATCTCTTTTTCTGCATCCCCTGTTATAAATGAACAGTAATCCTCTATACTGAGTGTTCCTGATCATTCATAACATGAGGACAGAGAATGTTTACATTAACCACAATCATGAATGAACAGGAGGTGATGTAGATCACTCCCCATGCATTCATAATTGAGGATATAGTTAACATTCTATGTCCTCATTTATTTACAAACACTCAGCGATCACTGAGTGTTTGCACTCGTCTCCTTCCTGACTCACCTTCACAGCAGGCTGAGCAAGCGGAGCTGAGCCTGCTGTGACAGCGTGGGCTGTCTCCGCCCACACACCGCTCTGCCAATATGTGACAGGAGACTGGTGTGGGAGGAGAGATGCTGGCCACTCACAGCGCTCTCCTCCCGCAACGCTCGGCCACCTCTCACACTTTGTCTCCTCCCCGCTGGGACACAGAGCATCGCCCAGTGCACCGCTGTATCGGTCAGAAATTGGCACTTTCGGCATGATGCCAAAAGTGCCATTTCCGGCCGATATGTTTCGGCGGCCGACATATTGGTTCATCCCTTTTAATAAGTAAGCATATATCTTTATAAGATCAAATATTTCACACGTTTCATGATATTATTTATTAAAAGCCCTATGTGGCCTTAAAATTGGAATGCCCATTTATTCCAGGTAATCAGAGACAAAAAGCATGAGCTTCCTGTTTGAGTAGGTCTGTTGAACCACTTAGTGACTGTGATATACCTTTTTCGTTCACATGAGAAATACCCCTTTTTGTGGGAATGTTAAAGCAGAATTCTGCACAAATAAAATCTTAACCCTTGCAGTGGGGCTACCCCCGCACTGTAAGGGTTAACTGCTCGTTTTGCCTGCCCCACAATCCCGGTTTGCTCTTACACAGTCCCATCTGCCTCTCTCTCCCTCCACTCCAGCAGTCTAAGATTCTGTGAGTCATTGGGGTTGATTTACTTACCTTATAAACACACCACGAACATGTATACACCTCTGTAGTGTGTTCCCTCCCAGCATGATCTATGGGTGGAATCTAAACACCTTTGTAGTGTGTACACACCCAGCAGGTGTGTTGTGCAAAGCCAAGCATGAATTGCAAGGTGATGTTGTGTAAATTAGCTCTACATTGTGTTGCTTGCGTTGATGAATGCAGGAATGTAAATGCATGAGCTAACCATTTTTGTCTAAACTGTGAAGCAGCATTATATATGCATCATGTGCATGATTTTTCCATATATGGCATTAGTGGAAATATGCTTTTAGATACTTTTTGGTTGATAAATACGTTTTGCTGTGTGAAAATCACACGCACCTGGTGCGTGCGTGTGTTTAGGTTAGTAAATCACCCCCATTATGTCCAATACAATGTATTGGATGTGAGGACACTGAGGGACATACTGTCACTGGAGCGGAGGAGGAGGCTGGAGGGTGTAAGAGCAAACCAGGATTGCGGTTTGGGTGAGTCTAACTTTGTTATACTCTCCCGTAGTTCTGCTTTAATAAACCTAGAGAACTAGGAATGCACAACTGGGTGTGTTCCTGTTTGTCAGACCCAGTGTCAAGCAAAATAATCATAGAATAATTGTAGTTTACTAATGCATATTGATGCTTCTAAACTTGATCTGAGCATCTAAGCTTTAAAAAGCTGCATCCATTTTTATTTTTAAATAAAGGACTTTTTTTTTTTTCAGTTAAAAGACTTTGCCAAAATGTGTGGTGTGTTTATATACATTTACTTTGAACCCTTTAGTGAATGAGTAGAGGCACGAGTACCCCTTACTCATTCAAAAGGGGTGGCATCTGGGTGCCCCTAATTAAAGCGGTACCCCAATGTAAATAAGCCCCTTTGCCCACAGACCCTCACAACCACCGGGCCAGAGTTTTGGGGAAGAGGCCCTTGTCCCTATCGGCATGGGGACACTCTCCCAAAGGCGAGGGCACGTTTTAAAAAAAAAAAAAAAAAAGTAATTTATTTTCCCCTTTTTTCTAATGTCACTTGCTGCAACGAAAGTTCATTTGTAACGAAAATTTGTATATAGTACCACTAACGAAAAATGTGGATTTCGTCCGAATCCGAATCCCGAAACGAAGTGACTTTCAGACCCGAATCCCGAAAAACAAAATAATGAAAAATTTGAATGAAAATGAAATGAAACAATTTTTTTGCCAGCACACATGTCTGGTTGATTTACTAAAGGCAAATAGGCTGTTCACTTTGCAAGATAATTTGCACTTAGCAGGGGATGTTTGCCCTTAGTTTAGTGAATGAGGGGAAGCTCTGCTTACTTCCATCACCCAATCATGTTCAAGAAAAAATGCTGTTTTTTTATTTTATTTTCCTTGCACATGATTGGGTATTCTTTACAAATAAATCACCACATTCACCAAGCTAAGGGAAACTTCCCTTGCAAAGTGAAAATTCCCTTGTAAAGTGAACAGCCTATTTGCCTTTAGTAAATCAACCCCTTTATGTTTTTGAAATATAGGAAACCAGCATAGGAAGTAAATGCCTACACTATGTATGCAAAAATTCTAAAAACCGCAATGCCCACTTTTGTGGTAAAAACGTATCCATATGTGTGATAAGTAGCCACTGCTCTTTTAAGTTTAGTATGTGTAAGAATACTGATTGGATGTTTTTCTAGTAATAAAAGGCACCCCCTCTTCTTATGTGAGGTGGTGTTATGTGCAGTGATATGCACTAAACTGTTGTTATTATTAGAAGCATTTGACTAAATGCTGTTACTATTCAATCCCTTGTTAACCCCGATTCCCTCTTTATAATAGCCAAAGTCTAGGTTTCCTGCTCCCCCCTTATTTTCTTTCCCTCCCTAGAGTACCCTTACTTGTCTTTAATATTTGCTTATGCTTGCATACATCTTTTTCATTGGCCTTTGGTCAAGTCACATGAAGTTATGGGTCTTTCCTCTTTTTTTACACTGGCAGTGGGCAGTTCCTGAATTTCACAATGAATGGCTCCATGTAATGATGTGGCATCCTTGATGCTTGCATGGTATACCTCCATGGAGTGGGTCCTGGACACCTTTGGTTCACAAAAGTTGAATAAAATGACACAGGGGTCATTCAACCTGGCAGTGCTGGACCTTAGACTAGTGGGTTTGCAGGGGACAGCAATGGAGAAGTGGTGAATATTGTAACAAATACTGTTACAATTAAATGCTTAGTCATTCTTATTTAAAACTGGAGCTAAGTTTTAACTTATTTCTCTATTTCTCTCATTGGTTATTTTTTTAATTAATTTTTGAAGTGTTGCATTAAAAAATACACATTTACCACCCTTTGTACCATAACAATAAAAAACACAGAAACATATTTTGACTTATTGCAGAGGAGACTATTTTATAGACCAAAATGGCAAATCGTTTTATATAGGTTACTATATGAATTTGATAAGCCATGGTAGTGGTTTACTGCTGTTTATCAGAACACAAGAAAGTGTATATGACTTATTGAAAACCATGCACTTCCTATGGGGCTGATATCCTATCTCAACAGTTGTTAAGAAGGAATAGTGAGCATGGTAATGGCAAATTGTGTCTTTACTTTCTCTAAAGTCTAATCTTCAAATTCAGTATCACTAATCCAGCATGTTATTATTCTGAGTTGCCCCACTCAAGCGGCGGCCATATTGAGTGGGGCACGTGAGATTAATAACGTGCTGGATTAGTGTGATCCTAGTTCATTTTATTACTTTATTGCTGTGCTGTATGTGTATAGGCCAATGTAGTTGGATGTGTATGTGCGTTATAATTAATCGAAATTAATCGATTTAAAAAAATTTTGATTAATCGAACAGGAAATGTTTAATCATTACCAGCCCTATATTTAATACAATCACAAAGATATAGCAAAGAAGGGCAACAATGTCAAAATATGAAAGTCAAATGAAAAAATACATTAACTGCATTAAAAACTCAAAATATGTGCTTATGTAAAATACACTCTGCTTTTCCTTTAAACAATTTGTTTTTTTTCCCTTTCTATGTCAATCAGATGAAAAACGCTATCTTTAAAGATGCTTATTTTTATTTTTCTTTGTTACAAATATAAAGCGTATTTTAGTAATACTGCTTGCAATATGAATTGTAGAAAATTGTCAGTTTGGCTACAGTAAGATTCAGACTGACACTTTTGCTGATCATTGCAGTTCTATCACACAGGTTTTTTTTTCTTTGTGCTCAGTGCAGATTACATAGTATTCTCATTTTTCAAAACATTATTTTGCCAATTTCAGTCTGTTTATACTGTATATGCAAAGAATAAATAATCATCTATTGTTTTTATTATTGTTAGTAGGATTAGAAGTATATACATGGTCACCTTTTCTTTTCTAAAGACCAGTTTTATTTACGCTTTTATACAACTGCTATTTTAGGAAATATTCCCACTGCTGTATAATTTGTTCAATTGTATTTAAACAATCAGGCTCTGTATTATTGTTTACTGTGCAGCAGCATTGATGGGTCTTTAAATTAAACAGGCTTTTTTAACACTTGAGTAAATTATACATTGATATGCATAGCTAAAGAGGTCAACTGCAGTGAGCCATCTGCACCTTTGTTATGTCTCCTGGCAACCGTAATTCACTACTATCCTACACCATGTGACCTGCCTTGCTTGCTCTGACTAAAGCTAACACAGGAAGTGCATCTGACTCTTTGTTTAAACAGACAAGATAATCTGTAGTTTCAACCCTGATAATATTCTGTTAATTGTTTGCTCCTGTGGATTGCTGAAAAATGTTTTATGGTGATTGCAGTGTTTGCTGTTTCTTATTTTTTATTCCTTAACAGTTTTTTTCAGACTTTTTTTATTTTGTAATTTGTGAGTTGTAGTTGATGGGTAATTAGCTTTAGAGGTTATTGCAGAATTCCTTTTTTTCTCTGAGTTACAGTATTACTTCATAATATCTCATGTCTATATTTTAGATTAAGTTGTTCTATTGAAAATAGGGAGGTATCGGTGCTGATACCCAGTATTTGGGCGAGTACTTGTACTCATCAAATGCTCCGATACTTACTCCCGATACCGGAAATCACAGTGCCGCAAGGGAGCATAAAGCCGGTTAGGAAGCCAGACTGATTGGTCAGGAAGCCAGGCTGTCTAGCAATAAGTGAAGCTGGCTTCCTAGCCAAGCAGGAAGGCAGGCGGCACGTCATGACTCGCCTCCCAGCTTCCTGATTGCCTAGAAAGCCGGCTTAACTTCCTGCTAGACAGCTTGGCTTCCTTACCAATCAGGAAGCCGGGCGACAAGTCATGACCCACCGCCCAGCTTCCTGATTGGTCATGGAAAACAGAGGTTTGCAGGTTATTTGAATGATTTCAGGTTTACTGACTCCTTGGTACATTTTTTAAATAGTAAATTACAGATTACTGTAAATTACTAAACATACTGTAATCAGGAAAATAGATTTCCTGATTACAGTATGTACAGATTGTAACTTGTCTGAGGTAGCAGAGAACAGATGTAGCATTCTTCTCCTGTCAGCTTCACCCAATTTTTTAATGTAGTTTTCCAGATGGATAGACTTCCGATTTTTTGCCATTTTACAGAGCAATTTGATACATTGTCATTGTTAAGAAATTGGTTTTGAAATAATTTGTTATTCATACAGAAACTATTATAACACTTAAAATGCCATCACATTGGACTTATTTCTAGCATTCTAGAAAGAATAAAAGACTACATGAAAGTCACTATGAGAGAAGCAATGCTGAAATTCTTTCAAAGATCTTTTTTTTTTTACTTTTCAAAAGATTTTATTGGTTTTCAAGTTTTGTCACAATAAAACACCATCATAACAGCACATTCTGGTTACATGGAAACATATTGATGGTGTATATACGTATGTAACATCATAACAATGTGAACAGTCTTGTGGCGGCCACCTTAAGTACTGGCCATAGAGTAAACAACATAAAAAGAAAGCGATGATGTGGAACATCTTACAGGCAGATATACAAAGTCATCAAAAATCGCATGTCCTCTAGAATTGGGTGAGTGTTTCTGTGTCTCAAGGTGGAGACAGTAGAGAGAAAAGAAAGAGATGAAAAGAGGGGGGGTATAGAGCGAGCGCTATCGTCTCGCTTCCCCACGGATGACCCGGTAGGTTGTGACAGGATATCTGGATCCTGCGCTAAAGCGACACTAGTTGCCGATCGAAAGACGATGGTAGGAAATGTGTGACCCATGGGTCCCACAATTTTTCAAATTTGGGCATGCAGTCTAGGATGCGGGCCGTAAGTTTTTCGTTGTAGAACACCCAGTGCACTTTATTTTTCATTTCTGAGATGCTTAGCGATTCCGTCAACCAGGCTCTAGCTATAGTGCGTTTGGCCGCGGACAGTATTTGCAGCATGAGTTTAAATTGTAGGGTAGTAATACCTATTGGCCGTACATTTAGTAGAGCGTCTTGAGGTGTAGGTGAGATGTGTTTGTTTAATGCAATTGAGATGATTCTGAAGACTTTCCGCCACATGTGGACATACGTTCCGCTGTCACCACATCCCCTGGTGCAGAGGCAATCACTCTCCGGCACTAAGTGTACCGCCTGGGTGGGCACTATGTACCATCTAAGAAGCACCTTATAATTCGCCTCGAGAGTCAAAGCATTTTTGGAGCTTGACTTCGTGCTTTCCCATATTTGGGACCAAGTGTCTTCATCAATCGTGATTTGGAGATCATGTATGTGTGAGGGCCTGGCCAGACCGGGTTTGAATCTCAGCTGCGGAACAACAGAGAAGGTATGGGTTACTGAGTAGTTACGGTATTCAGTGTTGGACTCCTGGCGTCACTCTCCCTGCAACACGGAGAGTTAGGAGTCCGACCATCATGTACCGCGAAAGAAAAGGTTAGGTTAGAGACCAGTACGTATTTCCAGCATACGAGTGGTCTCTGATAAGAAGTTTTAGCAGCTATGGTCCACAGGTGCCGTTTCAGCAAAACGGTCAATTATACTAGATATTAGTGAGGTTCTAGATCACAGTATTATTTTGGTGGTAAGTTCTGTATTGCTAGCCATCTGTACAATGCATGAGATTAAGTCAGGGTTGAAGAGCTTTAGGTATACAAGCAAATATAAAGTCAACCAGCAGAGGAGCACTTCCCATTCACATATAGAGTTGGTACTTGCTGTTCACAGTGTCCATTGTTATAGTGGTGACAAGCAGATTCAATATCCAGGCATCCAGCAGAGGGAGCCGTGTCCCGTATAAGATATAACAGATACTTGCTGTTTGGTAGGCTCTTCGGTTCGTCCCAGAGCAGGGGGAAGCTTCAGAGTCCTGATCACCTCTCACTCGTCTCTAGTTAGGGGAGTCCAGGGGTTCGTATGGCCGGCAGAGTCAGCAGGCGCTCACTCCACAATCACGATAGTGGAACGCCGAGCTGATCCTCTGCCGGCGTTTTAAGCCGGAAGGAACAAGGAGGTGCCGGTGACGTCATCGGGCCGATGCGTTCCAGGGTGGAACGCATCGGCGCGCTCAGGACTTCCTGGTTTGCGGCTGCGTTCCATCCTGGAACGCAAGGACGTGCCGCGATCCTTACAGCATGTGTGATGTGGTGGGCCCATTTTAGTCAACAAAGAGGAGTATAGTTGTGAGATTAAGCCCGGGGTATGGGGATCTTGGTCACATATTCTCTCAAATGCCATCATGTGCGGGGTGGCGATTGGGAATTTTATTTGTGATTGGATAAAGTGTTTCATTTGGAGGTATCTAAATAGCTCACTTGAGGGGAGGTCAAACTGAGATTGTAAGTCAGGGTATGGAACTACTCCATTGTGCGAGGTGAGCTTGTGCAGGAGCGTTATTTTATTCGAGCTCCAGTTATGGTATCTTTTAAAGATCTTTAAAAGGCATCTAAATGTAAAGCTTGTTAGGGCCCAAAAGGATGCTGATCCAGCTCAGCATCTAGCCAGGGTTGTCAAATGGTTACCTAACAACATTAATTCAAAATGTCAAAATAGACCCATGAGAACGTATTTTCTCCACTTTACCATAAAACAGCATACAATTAACTTAAAACATTGGAGGAATTAAAAAATACAGATATTCATTAAATTATGTTTGTATAAATTGTGTTACTAATATACAAAAGCTGCTCTGTTTATTGTAACAGCTTTAAAACCCAATTCATTGTTAGTAATTCTAAGATTGATCCAATACATAGGTTTAGTTATCTGTTTTTTTATAACTGCAGCTTTTGTCTATGGATTTTTATATGAAATCAAGGTATTTGTTTATATTAATGTTTGGGTTTTCCCTTTGTTTTAACAGATACACGAATGGCTCTGTTTGAACTGTCAGATGCAGAGAGCTCTTGGTATGGATATGACTGCCATGCCTTCACCTATGCCACCTCCTGTCAAACTAAAGCCTGCAATTCCAGCAGCAACATCTGTTACTCCTTTAAAGAAGGAAGCCAGCCCAGTGCCAGACCAAAAAATTAAACCAGGACCCAAAGCACCACCTGTATTAACCAAGCAGGCATCAGTGTCTGGCTCATCAGCTAAGTCTAATCAACAGACAGGGGAAAATAAGATGGGGACTGCAATTTTGGATAAAAACAAACTATCTGGAACTGAAAAGAAGCTATTGGTTGAGTCAGAACATCATGAATCTTCCCAAAAGCCTTTAGCTAAGTCTGATTCTACACCTGCTCCTCTCCCGGTTGCATCACGAGAGGCAGGGCCTAAAGTAAAAGATTCTGCAACAGTGGAAGACAGAAGCAAACAAAAGGATAGCACACCAGTATCCATTCAAGTGCAAGAAGTAAAACAATCCTCTTTATTCAAAGCACAAGCACAAGAGGTTCCTAAAAAGGTTGAAGCTACAACTGTAAAAGAAGATTCTACAAAAAGTCCAAAGAGGACTGCCTCTATAGCTGATAGCAAACAAACTTCAAAAGAGCCTTCTGTGGCAAGCTCAAAACCCAGTCCTTTGCCTAAACCTGTTGCCCCACAAGAATCACAGTCCACTGGGCCAGGGAGCCCAAAATCTAGCCCATTGTACAAGCCAGTGGCTCCACAAACATCACAAAGTGTAGTGCCAGGAAGCCCAAAATCTAGTCCTTCACATAAGCCTGTGACTCCACAAACATCACAAACTGCAGTGCCAGGAAGCCCAAAATCTAGCCCTTTACACAAACCTGTGGCTCCACAAACATCACAAACTGCAGTGCCAGGAAGCCCAAAATCTAGTCCTTTACACAAACCTGTGGTTCCACAAACACCACAAACTGCAGTGTTAGGAAGCCCAAAATCTAGCCCTTCACATAAACCAGTGGTTCCACAGTCACCACAGCCTGCTGGGCTTGGAAGCCCAAAATCTAGCCCCTCACATAAACCAGCGGTTTTACAGTTATCACAACCTGCTGGGTCCGGAAGCCCAAAGCCTAGCCCTTTACCTAAACCTACTGCTCCACAAACATCACAGTCTTTCCTGCCAGGCAGCACAAAATCAAGCCCTTCCCATAAACCTGCAGTTCCACAAAAATCACAAACTCCTGGACCTCCTGGCCCTAAACCCAGTCCTTCACATAAACCTATGGTTCAACCAATGCAACAACCAGGTGGACCAGCTAGTTCAAAGTCTAGTCCTTCACATAAACCTGCTGCTCCCCAAACAGTATCACAACCAACCACCCAGCCTCAGAAGCCACAAGAGCAACCTAGACGTTTTAGTTTGAATCTTGGGAGTGTCACAGAAACTCCTAAAATACAGCCTACAACACCACAAGACACAGTAACTGGGAAACTCTTTGGTTTTGGAGCATCAATATTTAGCCAAGCTTCTAGCTTTATATCCACAGCAGCTCAACCAGTCTCTCAAACACAAAGCACACAAGGACCAGCTTCTAAGCAGCCTACACCTCCACCAAAAGCAGCTGCTCCAGAGAAACCAGTGAAAGAGGCAGCGGATCCACAATCACCTAAACTTCCTCCAGCAAAAAAGGAAACAAAGCCAGAAAGTTTCAAAAAGGTAGAAGAGCCCAAATCTAGTTCCTTAGCAAAAGAAACTGATGAAAAAAAGATTAAAGAAAAAGAAGCCGAAAAGTTTCCCGAAGCTAAAATTATTGATAAAGAAACAAAAGCAGAAAAATATGAAAAAATAACAGAGCCCAAAACATTATGCCCTCTTTGCAAGATAGAACTAAGTAATGGTTCTAAGGATCCTCCAAATTTTAAAATATGTACAGAATGCAAGAACATGGTATGCAACCTTTGTGGATTTAACCCAACGCCACACCTGACTGAGGTAAGGAGGCTGATTGCTGTATTTTTCTAAATACTTTACCAAATACTTTTTTAAGTGTTACTTATAAACATGTAGTCATTGCTAATGATTTAGTGGGATACATTAGAAATGCACACATTTTTCTTACATATCTAATAGAAGCACTTATATTGCATACATGTGTATCTAACTTATATGTTGAACCGAGCTGTACATTTAATATGCGCTGCTAACATGCAGATTTTACCAGCGGTAACCCCTGCTTAAGCATTTTTTTCATCATCATATGCTCGGTTTGAATGTTCAGATTTGTGACAGTCTTACTTTAATTCCAGATATTAGAGAAGCCTTCCACGCGGTTTTAGGCCAGCTCAGATAATGCGGAATAGTCAGGGTTGAACAAATATATAAGCAGCTCCACGTGAAATCCTCCAATCCTCCACTGCACAGCTATTTAGACTCTACATTCCCACTAGCTACTGTTGTTTTCTGTTGTTTATAGGCTCCCAGCAATTTACAATCTCAGGGTTCCAAGTAATGGAGAAAAATTGCACGGAAGAGCTCCATGTAGCAGTGTTTATTTAAAAACAACTTAAAAAGATTATACAGTAAACTACATTAGAGGTAATTTCAGGAACACATTGACCACTTTCAAGGTCTGAGTTTCTAAAGAGCACATGTTGATCATCATGATTCACATTTACTTTAAAGCAGGACTCTGGGAAAATCAAATCTTAACCCTGGCAATGGGCCACCCCTGCACTGCAAGTGTTAAGTGCTTGTTTTGTCTAGTGAGCTAAAATAACGATGTTATACTCACCCGAACCATGATGCATGCTGGCAGCTACTCCGCTCTCTCCAGCCTGTCTCCGTCTCAGGCATGGGATGTCCCTCGGCATCCTCACATTCTATACACTGTATAGGCCTTGATGATTCAAAGATCCTTAGACTGCTGAAGCAGAGGGACTTAGGGCTGAAGGTACCGGTCTAAAAGCAAGTCAAGATTGTGGTTCAGGTGAGTATATCTATGTTATTTTAGCTACTTTAGACAAAACTAGCACTTACCCCTTGCAGTGTGGGGGTAGCTCCACTGATTAATTTGCCTGGAGTTCTCCTCTAAAGTTTGAAGTGCTTTAAGTTATTTTAATGTTTGAAATAAGCACTGCTCTTCCATGTTATAAACCGTCACTTGGCACTTTGAGAATGTAAGTTGCTGGGACTATGTACACAAGAGACAGCCATGGCAGCTAGTGTGCATACAGAGCCAGGAGCCAGCCAGCAGATGAAGGATTGGAGTACCTGGAATGGAGTGGTGCAGATTACATCTGTGCAAATTATTTATGAACTTAACTTTACTATAGTAAAGTCTAAAAAACTTTCACTGAGGGCTATTAGGGAAGCACAACGTCATATAACAGAAAGTCTTTATGCAGATTTGTTCACATCTCATCTTTTGAAGGATGCAATTTTTTCATATGCTAATCTGACTCGAATTATACTCGAGTATAAGCCGAGTTTTTCAGCCCATTTTTTTTGCTGAAAAGTGCCCCCCTCAGCTTATACTCAAGTCAGCATCTCAGTGGTCAGGTTTCTTCTTACTTACCTCGCCGAGCGTCGCGTCACTGCTGCTCCGGTGGGCGGCGCTCCGAGCGGGGTCATCTGGCAGTCTCCGGGTCCTAATTTAGGTGCAGTGCAGACAATACATTTACAATTATACTAACATGAATGGATTAAATGATCTGTATGTAGCCATATACTATGGATCATTTAACCCATTCATGTTAGCAGAGGATCATTGTAAATGTATTGTTGCAGGCACTCTATATGTACATGTACTATATACTACATATAGAGTGCACTGAACAATAGATTTACAATTATCCTCTGCTAATATGAATGGGTTAAATGATCCGTAGTACATGATATGTAGCCCTGTACCCCCTCTTTACATTGGCCCTACGCAGGCAGAAAATAGCAGTCAAACGTGGCAGGAGGCATTGGAGAACCCAAAGATGGCTATTTTTTAATTGCTGAAACCAGTAGCCTCTATGTTTCGCTTAGCAAAGTTTCCCTTTAACAATGTCCTTAGGGATACATGTTTGGTCTTAAAGCAACACAAAACCCTCAGCTTTGTCTCCTTATACACAATAAACATTTTCCAAAGCCACATTTATTTATATTTTAAAATAAAGTCTTACAATTTTAATCACTTTAGAAAGTCTGCTGTGCTTGCTCCCGTTGCTCTTCTCTCCATTCAAACTTCTGTCATTTAGAAAGAGCCGTGCACGTTGTTTTTCGGGTCACGTGCACATATTTCTTTGCCTACAACTCCCATGAGGCAGAGAGGATCATCTCTAACTGCACAGCAGAGACTGAGAAGACACGGCATCAGCATGTTGTAGTCCTTCACATGAACGAGCACAGGGGGTGGCTACTTTTCAGCACACATAGGGACCATAGAAAAGAAGAGTAGACACCCTCTAGCAGGTAGTTGTGGCTGGAGAAAAATAAAATGGATTTTGTAGCATTTGGAGCTAAACAATTACATAAAAAGGTACACAGTCATTTTTTTATTTATATAATATACGTTATTTGTATTATTTAATTTCTGAGTTTAGTGTCACATTAAATAATATTGGATCTTTATTTAATAGGGCAGTACTGTAAACAGTGATTGCCTGCCAAGAGCATGGCATTATTGCAACTTTGTGCTTTTGTTTGGTATCTATGAGAAAAATAAGATGCCTATTGATTGGCTAGTGGCCAACTGATATTGTCCATGGCCTAATAAACTTAGATGTTCTAGCTTGAGTATTTTTATGTGGAGTTTCTCCTACATTTTCACTCATTATTTCTCAATGTTTTACATGTACAGTAAACTGTCAAGTGCCAGTCTTTAAAGAAGTAAACCATTATGGTGACAGTTTGTGTCTGCCAAAAATTGGAATTCAATTATGCTATTTATTTACAGCAATGGCCTAAAGCTGCCTATGACTCATTAAAATCAAAGGCATCAATTGTGGCTTGAAGTCCTGTAATATTCTAGCTTTCTAAAAAAAACAAGGGTGTCTGGTTTCAGCTATATATTTTATGTGATATATTACATGATAGCTTTATATTTAAATATATATTCAGCATAGTAAAAACATTATTTTTATGGGCTATAGTTTTCATGGTTATATTATATGTACATATGTTTAAGCAAATTATTTATTAATAACCCTGCATTTAAAGTCAGTATCAGATTGTGGTTCTTGCTAGGTAAATATTGTGTTTTGTCACTGTAAGCTGGACAATTTATTTATAATGGTTGCATGAACAGTCTGAGAGTACTGTAGATAGAGCCTGATTTAGTGTTAATGTCTGGATAAGTGTATGCTATGGAACTGCTTGCAAGTTGCAAACCATCAAATATTTTTTGCTTCTCCAAATGTCACTATAATTCCTTATTGTCAGAAATCTAATTAAGCTGAAATGTATGGCTGAGCTTGTTAACTGATGTGTAAGATTAGTCCTTTTTGTGACTATGCCTTGTATATTTCAGCTAATCCAGTGTAGTGAATGTACTGTTGGAATGATATGATCATTAGACACTGGTACCACTATTTGGATGTCAATGCTTAAAGTGTACAGTAGGTATTGGATTGATTAGTTTTGGGGAATATGCTATTCCTGTTAATCATTTAATTAGAATCAGGCATAGTGTCAGGAAGTTAAGTTTAATGGTTAGGTTAAAGCTGAACTCTAGCTAAACAGATAAATACACAGATGAAATACACAAGACAGCTGGTTTACCTGCCAAAAGGATTGGTATTGCTGTCCCTTTAGTCCTTAGATTTACACAGTTCTGCTACAATGGGAAGGGACCTGATCTTTATCTGCTGCAGTTTCAGTTTTAACTACAGGTCTCCTCCCCACCCACCCTGTGACTGGACTGTGAACAGAGAAGCAGCACACTCATGAACTAACTTTTCTGCCACTCTGCTCTCACCTCCTTTCAGCACTCTCTTTGAACTGTAACACACCCAATTGGCTATCTGTGCTGCTTCTCCCTCACTCTGAGCTCAGCTGAACAGGAACGGCAAGAGGCTGATAACAAGTCAAATGTAGGCACTTACACTGTTTGCATTAAAAAAAATATTTGTAAGGATTTATTATTGATTATCATTATTGGGTTTTTTCATGATGAGATAAGACTATGTTCTTTATATGAGGAGATAGCTGCCTGTGGGGTATGATATGGGGTATGATATGCAATGCTTATGCTGTATGTTCAAATCAATTTCCTTTTTCACCTGAAATTTAATGTTATAGCCAAATTGTCCTTGCACTGTGATATTTCTTTAAATAAAAGGGGAATTTTCAGCTAGGGTCCTTCTACTTGCCAGTTGTAAATGTCAGTTGGTAATGCACATTAGCAGAATGATATAAGCATCCTGTACCCACCCACCCCCCTTCCCCATAATGTGAAATATTACACAATCAGACTCACTCTGTGCAGAGGGAGAACAGTGTAAGCATGAGATGGCTTAATTTGAGTATCACTGGAGCAGGCTAACTGATCAGTAAATCCTTTACACACACGGTATCCATCACTGTGTGCTTTATTGGAAACATGTACCTTTCACAGCATTTGCTGTTGCAATTCTGACCTTTAAAATGTGTGTATCAGGAGCTGGCTTTTCCAGGCAGGAATGTAACAGAGTTTACACTACGGTAGCTCCTTACAGGGACAAAAGTTATTTTAGTTCTAATTCAGAGATTCAGCTTAATGATTTTAAAACATAATTTTTGTAAAAAGAAAAGAAAAAAGATGTGAGGAATTTTTACAGAAAATATATTACAAAACAGACATGAAAAACAGTCAAAAAAAGGAAAAATAAATGAAGAACTTTTGTTAAGAAAAATATACCATCAACAATTGTTACACAAGCCATTTTGTAATGTTAAAAAATAGCCATTCATCTCCCGCTGTGATTTATCTAAAAGGGTCAAAACAATTCAATACAATATGGCAATCTGGAGGCATTCTGTACACCATTGGTGCCCCCAGAGAATTAATTTCATTGTTGTGTAATTTTCTCTCAGACATCGCAAATAAGATACAAGTCAAATTTTAGGCATCCCCTGCTTTGTTTTGGTTAACTACTTCTAAAGGGATACAGACACTGCAGTTTTTCTCATGAGAACACTGAGATTTCATACCAGGTGGAATGACATGGTAAAACAAACAGCTATTTCTTCATAACACAAAAAGGTAGAAATCTGCAGCATAGTTTGTTAGAATCCTTGTACATAGATCACCTATAAGGAATTGTTTTTTTCTTAGCAAATGGAGAGTTACACTTTAAGCATATTTTGTCCGGTCTTTGGTTTTGCAGAGAGTACAATTCGCTTGCAGAGTAAGTCCAATCTGATATTACAGTGAGTAGCCCTCATAAATGACTGTTGCCATTCCTTCATAAATTAGATGACAAAATGACAGCTCAGTGCTGCAAATTGAGAAATTGTTCCCCTCAGTGGGTGTTGCAGGGTCTGAGGGGTGTGATGTGGGTGTGCTGGAGTGCATTATTATGTTCCAATGGGCACACATGTAATGTCAACTATCCTGAATGCATATATATTTCCATCTGACAAGGTTTCATAATCTGAAAAACAACATATTATTTAGCAGAACGAAATTACTCCTAAGAAGTCTAAGGTGTCATATTAGATCTTATCTTAATGTCTTATTAGGTGTCAAACTAAATGGTATTTTCTCCTAAATTAGTATGACGGCCACACCAATACCATAGAAGTTATGGAACATAGATTAGAGCTTGAAATATATAAACGTGTATTAACAGGGCAAAAACTAATTGGTGTTCAACTGCTGTCTTAAGCTGGACATACACCTTACAACTAGACATGTGCACTGCCAAAAAATTCGTTTCGTTTCGTCTTAAATTCGGATTTGTGTTATTTCGTTTTTCAGGATTCGGGTGTGAAAGTCAATTCGGATTCGGAATTCGGATTCGGACGAAATTCAGTAGCGTTAGTACGAACGTTCGTTTCGTTTTCTGTTCTTATTCGTTTCTTATTCGTTTCTTATTCGTTTCGTTTGTTGGAGCAAAGTGACATTAGAGAAGGAGAAAAATATTTTTTCCCCCTCAAATGTCACTTTTGCTGCAAATGAACAAAACGAATAAGAAACGAATAAGAAACGAATAAGAAACGAATAAGAACAGAAAACGAAACGAACGTTCGTGCGAACGCTACCGAATTTCGGAAATGGAAATTCGGATTCGTTTGCATTCGTTATGTCTGTAATTCGGAATTCGGATACATCCGAATGTCCGAATTTACGAAAATTCGTCCGAATTTCGATTCGGAACGAAACGAATCGCACATGTCTACTTACAACCATCACACGACTTTCGTTGTGCGATGGTTGTAAGCTGATTAAGATTTTGTATGTTCTGCCCATCTTGGAAAATTTTCGGCAGGTTTTCAAGCGTGCTCGGAAGACGAATGTCGTGCGACCTTACAGTAGAAGAGGTCGCATGCTGCCCATACATCTGCCAATTATCGTACGATCGCGGGATCACCAGCGATTATTGTACGATAATCGGCAGCTTTATGGGCACCTTTAGACTGTTTACAACAGGGCCATTGATGACAGCAGCCTCAAAAGGAGACTTTTGAAGACATTGCTACACACTCACAGGTGTGTATTATTCAACTGCTGTCTTAGACTGTTTACGACAGGGCCATTTATGACAGTGGCCTCAAAAGGAGACTTTTGAGGACATTGCTAGTGGAGGTTTGTGAATTTTCTTAACTGGCCTGGGTTATGTCAAACATGTTTTAGGCAGGTTTCGGCATGACTGCTGAAGTACACACATGAGATTTCAATCTGACAATTTTTGAGGTTTGCAAATTTTTGATTAGCGTGTTATAGTAGCTTGGTGTTCAGTATGACTTCCCAGTTTGGGGCTCATCAGATCTCAATGTCATCCCAAGAAGGACCCACATTAGGCAGGTGAAAAACAGCTTGTCCAATATTTACCATTCACAGTGTATTTGCAGTCTTAATCTACCCTCAGTTAAGAAAAGCAAAAGATCTTTCACTAAAAAAACATTAGTTAAGAGATGAATGCCAAACAGGTTCATATATTTAAAACATTACTATACTGTATGTTACAATTTTTCTTGATAATTGCCCAATAACGGTAACATGCTTTTTTGTATGTGTTTCTTGTGGATTTGAAGACTGGATGAAACTGTGCCACATCAAAATGATAAATATCATAGGGACACAACAGCAATCATAGACACTGCACAGCAGGAAAGATTATGCAAGGTGCAAGCTGGACAGTTATTAATGAGAACACCTGAAAGCACCCTTTTCAAATTCCTGTGTAGTTTTTCATGATAACTGATGATGTATTGTAACTTTGTACATGTCACAGGCAAGCAGTAGAAACTCAAGGGAACTGTTTAGTTAACACCCTTCAAAATGACAGTTATATATACTCAAGGAAACAATTTATCATGTCACCACTGCTGAGTGACTTTCAATCATCTCTGTGCAGTAGTGATAAAAGCTAACTTCATTAAGCACTGTTAGAAGATTTTTCCTTACTAGTCTGTTTAAAAGTATTCTAATATCAGCAGTTGTTGAAATGAATATATGTAAACATTTTAAACTTTGACCTATATTTCTTGAAATAAAAGGGAAGTTAATATACAAATTGGTATTACTTATCAATATAGGACTGTCCATTCACATCTATTTCTGTCCCTGGATCTTGAACTAATGTCCTCACCACACTTGTATACACACTAGTGGAAATTTGGGAATTAATAAATTAACCTCTGCTGACTAGCTACAGTACCTTTGCCACATTTTGCTTAGGTATGGAAATCATATCATAATAATAGTGGAAATCATTTGATCTTTATTAAAGTAAAGTTGTTTGCCAAAGCAAGGCAGTTGTCAGCTTTGAAGAAGGAATCTCTGCTCTATAGGGTTGGAAATGTTTGATTACATAAATGAGTTGCTTCTGAAGCATATCTTCACAGTGTGTGTTTGCGCTTTTTTGTTTCAATGGATTTTTATTGAGAGCATTTTTCATTAAAAAAGGAAGAGGCAGAACAAAACATGCATTCAGTTAACATCTTACCCTAGCAGCAAATAACTATGAACAGTGAAGAAATGCATTATATGGCTGCGTTCTATAAATTCACAGAATGTGGCGGTTAAAGCATACAAAAATATATAATGTAAGCCAATGAATGTGTGGTGCATTAGTTTGTCACTTAATATTTTTTAGAGTAGTACGAAATGGAAAATCATCCTCATATAACTAGTATTTTACAAAAACACTTCAGGTCTTTTTCCTCTTTGGTCAGTCCTGAATGATGCAGACAATGGTGTTGATGTGATGACGTCCGTGCCATTCTCTGCATCAATACGTTTTGAGTGCAAGGTGCTGTGCTCTGTGGAACAGGATCATGACACCCTTCATTCGCAGTCTTTCATTAGACTTCAAGGTGGATGGAACTGGACATAATTCAACCCAGATGACTGAGGACATCTGTAGTACTGCAGGGGAGAGCACCACATTAAAGCTGAGTATTACAGCCAGAGGTTTATTTTTTGGTGACTCTGGGTCAAAAAAGGACATTAGTCCATAGTTGGGCTTTAAATTAAGGGTTTCTTTAGAGGTTAGGTTTAGTATTTGTGATCAGTGTACGGGATGGCTTAAGTTAAGAATCAGGTGTGGGGGGCGTGGCCAAGCCATGAAAGTGTGAGGAGTGTGATCTTACCGCTTCGGGCCCGACTCAGCAATAACCCCACTCTTTCCACCCTTCTTAACCACCAAACTCCCCATGTCTAAGAAGGGCAAACAGAAGGGGCAACGGAACACCCCTAAAACCGCCTTCAAAAAACTTTTCGTCCGGCGCGACCCCCCCATGGACGGGCGGCCTTCCTCCACAGCCGCATCCCCGGACTCTCCTGTGACGCGGCAGCCGAGGCGTGATGGACGGACGGCGGCCGGTTCCGAGGCTTCGGACCGGCGGATCGGATCGCCCCGTCGAGAACATGGTGAGCGATCCTCCCCCCTACCATCTGGAGTTGGATCCCCCGAGATACTGGTGGGTCAGAACGGCGGACATTCAGCAGTCTCGACGCCCCTGGCGGCCTGCCCTGAGAGCACCTTCTGCAACAGCCCGCAGCCTCCACCGCTGACACAGCCACCTGTCAGCCCTGCACAGGCTCACAGACATGAGAACCAGCAGGGGATGGAGGGCTGCAGGACTGAGGACCAGGCCCCCTCCTTACCACCCTGTCCCTCCAGTAGTATCTACCCTCCTCTGCCACCATTACCACAGAGAGCCATGGAATGGTCCTCCCCCTCTCTTCCATTGATTGATGGGGACTCCTCAGACTCGTGGCATTCTGATCCACAGTTACTATCCAGTCATCCTGCTGGGAGCTGGCACCCCCCTCAACAAGGTCAGTCACCCCTCAACAATTCTGATCTCAGGGACCTGCTAAGTTCTCTCCCCACTAAGGCAGACTTGACAGCTATGGTACCCACTAAAGCGGACTTTGAGTCGTTCACCCTCCGCGTTGAATCTGCCTACAAACAAGCGATCGCGGAGGTTAAGCAGGAGATCACCACTGTCTCCTCCAAAGTTACGGGTTTTGAGCGCTCGCAGATGGAGCTTGCGCAAAGGATCACCCGGTTAGAAGAAGACCAATCTGCCTCAAATCTTCAGATGACAGCCCTAATCCTCGTGCTGGATGACCAAGATAACAGAGGCAGACGCAATAATGTTCGAATTAAGGGGGTGCCCGAATCCACCCATGCGGCGGACCTGAAGACCACAGTACAGGGCATCTTTAACCTGTTCTTGGACCGCCCCCCCGACACTGTAATAGAGATTGATCGGGTCCACAGGTCCCTGGGTCCTAGACTACAAAATGCTGATAGACCCAGAGACGTTATCTGTCGCATCCATCACTACAACATCAAGGAAGAAATTATGCGACAAGCCTGGCGAAAAGGCTCGATCGAGTTTGACGGAGCCTCAATCCACCTATATCCTGACCTGTCGAGACATACCCTGCAAATGAGGCGCATGATGAAACCTCTCCTGGATGCCATCAGATCAGTGGGAGCTTCCTACCGCTGGGGTTTCCCCTTTCACCTGATTGTCCTGAAAGCGGAAGGAACATTCATCCTGAGGTCTCCAGAGGCCTTGTCAGACCTATTCTGTTTCTTGGAGCTCGTTCCCTTCGAGGTACCTAACTGGCTGCTTCCCCCGAGAGCTGGACAACCTTCACTGGATCCAGCGGTACCCATACGATGCTCCCTTTCTCCACGTGGATCGGCCCCTGGGCGCACCCGAAACGGAGCTCCTGAAGGACCTCGGCCTACCCGCCGAAGAGGGCAGCTCTTACCCCCGCAGCCCATGCGCCCTGAATTATAACGATTTCCTTGTCCTCTCTTTACGCGGGTGCCACATTAGAAACTTCCCCGATTCCCAGCAGCCACAGATGAAGGATCTGCGATCAATGGAACATGCCCTGTACGGGATCCCAACTTTCTATATTTTTATAATTTTATTTTTCTTAAGTATTGATTGGTTGCTCATTATTTACTATATGTCATGTATGTTGGTCGGTTTTTATATACAGTTTATTGTAGCTATGGCCTGCTGTGTCGGATGTCGGTGCGGTCTCTCCACCTATGGTCCTGGGCAGGTAATTATATCATGGGTTCTCGGCTGCCTCCCTCCCATTGGTGTGCTTTGATCTGCGTCGTTGGGAGGGGGGCCCCTGAGCCGCTTGCCGTGGAGCCTCTTGACAGCTACGAGGTGGGGAGGCCGCCTCAAACGCCTTACTGACTCTTCAGTAAGTCGTGTGACCGGAGCGTCTGGGTACCTCCGTGTTTCCTGTTTTGGTTACTTCCCCCAATAGGCCCTACTCTCCTTGGGTGTCCACCCTGAGAGGGTAAATCGGAAGCGGCTGATCGCTTCCGCTAGCTGTGTTTCTACTCCCCCCACTTAGTCTCTCTTTTCCCTGTTTCCTTATCTATTTTCCTGCCTGCTTACTGCTCTCCTCACTTCTACTTACCTATTGTCTTCCCCCTCTGTCCCCTAACCCCCCTTTTCTCACACCGCCATGGCCCCGCTTTGATTAATCTCATAGAAAGGCCTTAATATACCGGAGAAGAGGAGGATGGTCCTGTCTGAGCTGCACCGTCAGCGGACTCAGATAGGGTTCATCCAGGAAACACATTTCTCAGCTGTCAAACCCCCTTCGCTCCGCAACCGTCGCTATCCCACAGTATACCACAGTTACTCCCCTGACAAGAAATCCCGAGGGGTTAGTATCCTCCTGTCTCAATCAGTTCAGTGGTCCCCACTTGACTTATATGCCGGCGAGGAGGGTAGACTGCTTATGATCAAGGGGAAGATCGGTAGCACGGTGGTTACATTGGTCAATGTTTACCTGCCTAACCAGAGTCAACTCACATTCCTGGATCGTGTTCTGGAATTGGTGGACAACTTCAGGGAAGGGCATCTGATAGTGGGAGGGGATTTTAACCTTCTTCTAGACCCGCACTTAGACTCCTCCAGGTCCTCCTCCCACCTCTCCTATGTGGCTTTGAAGCGACTGAAGCAGCGCCTCTACCTTTTTCAACTTGTGGATATTTGACGACTTCACCATCCTACCACACGTGATTATTCTTTCTACTCCCATTCCCATAATGTGTACACTCGTATTGACCTATTTCTGGTCCACCATAGCTCCATAGCCTCCGTCTCAAGCTCTAGCATCGGTAATATTTCCATATCGGATCATGCCCCTATCGAGATAACTGTTGACTGGGGTCCGGGTGCCCCTCGTTCATGGCAATGGAGGCTAAACGAATCCCTAATCTCTGACCTCACTCTTGTTTCTGAAATTTCCCAAGATCTGCGCTCCTACTTCACGCTGAACGCCCCCTCGGAATGTTCCCCATATATGGTATGGGAGGCGCACAAAGCCTATATAAGGGGCACGCTTATCAAAATGGGAACTAGAATTAAACGGCAGCAAACCCAACAAATCTCCTCCCTCTTATCCCAGATTCACTCCTTGGAACTCATACATAAACGGAGTCCGGACCTGGCGATATCCTCAGACCTTTTGCGGTTATGGGACTCGCTACGCACCTTGTGCCTCGCAAAGGCCATTTCGAAATGCCGCCGCCACTTTTATGAATATGGCAACCACTGCAGCCGGTCAATTGCCAGGGCGCTCCGTCTCCAACGCTCTAAAACGTTTATACCTACCATAAAGCCCTCCACGGGCTCCACCCTCCATCTACCAGAGGATATAGCGGCGGCATTTCAAGATTACTACTCCTCTCTTTACAACCTTCCCCGCCCTTCATCCACCCAGGCTCTATCTCATCGTCAACAGCGTATTCGACAATATTTAACGGATTCTTGCCTCCCCTGCCTGCCCACTGACATCGTTCCTCTCCTGGAGGAACCTTTGTCCTCACAGGAACTAGAATCTGCCATCAAACAGACACAGACTAGCAAAGCCCCAGGCCCGGATGGGTTTCCAATTTCCTACTACAAAACATTTTCTGCCATCCTGAACCCGCACCTATTGAAAGCCTTGAACTCAGTCACCTCGGAGAGGGGGGCTCCCTTTGACGCCCTGTCTGCCCATATCACTGTTCTACCAAAGCCCGACAAGGACCCTCTGTTGTGCCCCAGCTCTTGCCCCATATCGCTCCTTAACGTAGACACCAAATTATTTGCCAAGGTGTTGTCCATTCGCCTCCTACCATATCTCCCCTCGATAATCCACCAGGACCAATCAGGATTTATTCCCCACCGTGAGGCAAGGGACAACACCACGAGGGCTCTTAACCTCATTCATTCGGCCATGGCGGAAGACCGACCCTGTCTTCTTCTCTCTACAGACGCAGAAAAAGCATTCGACAGGGTCGACTGGTCCTTCATGCGCCTCACATTGGAGCAGATCGGTCTGGGTCCTCAAATGCTTGCATGGATAGCATCCCTGTAGAGCCCCTCCTCTGCACGATCAGAGCGAATACAGATGTCCGGGGATTGCAACTAAGAGACGGCCATCACAAGGTTGCTGCATATGCAGACGACCTGCTATTCTTTATCTCATCTCCGGACATATCTATTCCCAACCTCTTGTCGGATCTACGACACTATGGGGAACTATCCAACTTTCATATCAGTGGCCAGAAATCGGAAGCCCTTAACCTTAATATCCCCCAGGTGGCTATTACTAGGCTACAACACAACTTTCCATTTCAGTGGTCCAACAGTTCTATTCAATACTTGGGGGTCCGCCTACCACGCACCCTAACTGATGTCTTCACCCTTAACTTCCCCCCTTTACTCCAGAAAATTAGATCAGACTTCCAACTATGGTCCCACTTAGCCTTCTCGTGGACAGGATGATGCAATATTGTCAAACAGAACGTCCTCCCGCGGCTCCTATACCCATTACAGACCCTCCCTATTTTTATTCCCAGAGCGTTTTTGGCCTCAGTTCAATCGGCCATTACTAAGTTTGTGTGGGCACCAGGGCCAGCTAGGATCAAACACTCCATCTTACGACGGCCCAAACCACTTGGAGGTCTGGCCCTACCAGATGTCCATTTATACTACCTCGCTGCACATCTCTCCCGGATCATAGATTGGTGCAGACACGGGGAGTTTAAGGCTTGGGTGGCGGTAGAACAGTCCTTTTCCCCCATTCCTCTGCAGACTCTTCCTTGGTGCTCACGCTCACTCCCGAGACACCTCCAGCTTCACCCGACTATTGGCACCACTTTGAAGGTAGCGAAAGTGGCCTTCGACTCCAAGGGAATCTCGACTTCCCCCTCCCCTTTACACCCAATTATTGGGACTTCTGACTTCTCTCCCGGCCTACAGGATGCGACGTTTTGGCGTTTGGGGAAGCAGGATAAGTTCAGAGCTTTCCACTTCCTCCGCGGATCCGCATGGCCCACTTTCCCAGAACTCATCACGGATCCCTCTCTGATAACACTGGGCTCGTGGAGACTTCGCCAATTGACACACTACCTATCCTCACTCCCATCTCCGACTGTATTTTCTAGGCCTCTATCCCCGTTTGAACGAGAGTGCACTGCAGCAGGCCCCCTGTCTAAAACATTATCCTTCTGTTACCAACTGCTTATCCTCCCGGACCTTGATCAACCTCTACCCTTCATCGAGGGGTGGGAGAGGGACCTGAGGGTACGGTTCGCCCCTGCTGAAAGATCTAGGATTCTGCAACTCTCCCTGGGGTCGACTATCTGCAATAGATACCAGGAAACTGGATACAAAATATTGACCAGGTGGTACCGCACCCCTCATAGGCTCCATAGGATTTTTCCGGAAGTACCGGACAATTGCTGGCGTTGCGGCTCCTCCCCAGCCGACATGTATCATGTTTTCTGGTCCTGCCCAATACTAGTGAACTTCTGGACCCAGGTACGGGACATAATGCAGAAATTCACGGACAGAACAGTACCATTAGACCCGGCCTTTTTCTTACTGCATCACAGTGACCGCCCATTGAGGGCCTATCGACGGTCCATTCTTGTTCACCTGGTGAACGCAGCGAGGGCTTGTATACCTCTTCTATGGAAACAGTCCGCGCCACCTACCATAAGACAGTGGATCTAACGAGTTAATGATATTAAACACATGGAGGATCTCACTAGCTCCATAAAGGGAACAGTGTCTAGATTTTCCTCTACATGGTTCTACTGGACTGAATTTCTCGATTCCACAGAATACAAGCTCCTAATGAGCAGTTAAGGTTGACGGCCTGCTGAGAAAATACACCCCCCCCCTCGCCTTCTCCCGTTCTTGCTCCCTTCCCTACCTCCCTTCTCTCCCATCCCCCCCTATTCCGCTTTCTCTCTCTATCTCTCCTCTCACTTTTCCTTCCTTTTCCTTCGTCACGGTGTCTTGCCCCTACGCCCCTGGCATCACCCCTGGCACGTTAGGATCTCAGTTGCTCACCGAGCCCGGCGCCCTGGGGGCCTGAATGTGGATACATAGAACTCCCCATGACTCGACAGGTCTAGGAGATTGTTCCTGGTCTAGCGCCCGGGATGCCACTCTCGTACGTGGCAGGGCGACATATGGGGGTTTCATATAGATTTAGTGGGCTGTGACAATGGTTGATGACAGGACTAGGCTTTCCTTTACAGTGTGACAATGTTACTTGCTTTGTTTGTATGTATGTATGTTTTATTCTTGGAAAAATTTCTTAAAATAAAAACAGAATTTGAAAAAAAAAAGAATCAGGTGTGTTGGGGGTGCAATAACTCAAAATCCAATGCATGGGTGGAAAGAACCTTAGATATTACTTCAGCTGCACTACAGTAGAGAACCTGTAAACACCTGATAACTGATATCTTACTGTCACATACTGTAGGTATATGGGAAGGCTTTCTTTGCACATAAGCAATGAGGGGGGTTATCTGGTGGTGTGATGGCATAATGAATAAATCATCATCATCTAGCTTCTAGAACAAGCATAATAAATAAATAATCATCATCATATAGCTTCTAGAACACGTTAACCCGACACACTCTTATAAAAAAAAGCACTAATATAAATATACTGTACATCAGTGACGTGCGGTACCTCTTGCTCGGGGTGAGGCATTGCCCAGCCCACCCCCCCGAAGCCCCCCCCCCTACCACCCA
>NW_017306842.1:47653-73772 GCF_000935625.1 Nanorana parkeri | reverse complement strand
ACGAACGAAGCCCCACCTCCAACCTAGTGTAAGGGAGGAGCTTCACTGCCCCTCACTTGCTCCTCACCGCTGAGGCTCCGTGATTAAGACATGAAGCTGACAGCTTTTTCCTCCATAATTCTAGGTGAGGCTCTGCCTCACCGCACGTCCGTGCTGTACATGAACTATATTTAAATAAGAAACATAACTCTTTACATTCAGGCACCCCCCTGGACCTGGATTTGAATAGAGCCTACATAAGTATCATCCCTAAGCCACACAAAGGGGAAGTCTCAAACTATAGACCAATCTCATTAATAAATAACGATATAAAATTCCTATCTAAAATTTACGCTAATAGATTAAATAGCTTCTTAGGCAATTACATTCATCGAGATCAAGTAGGCTTCATTGGGGGAAGACAAGGCCCAGATCAGGTTAGAAGAGCCCTAGACCTAATTGCACTGCTTAACCACCCTTGGGACGACACCCCTCCTCAACAAGGGATGCTGTTATCTATAGACTTGGAAAAAGCATTTGACTCGGTTTCCTGGGAATATCTGTTACAACTTCTTAAATCCTGGGGATTTGGGCCCAAATTTCTTAACTTAGTAAGTGTCCTCTACTCCGCCCCATCAGCCCAGATTCGCCTTCAAGGCTATCTTTCAGACCCTATCCAAATCCGAAGGGGCACTAGGCAGGGATGCCCCCTCTTGCCATTATTATTCGCCATAGCAATCGAACCTCTGGCAATATTACTTCGCAATAGCCTAGATATTAAAGGGATAAAATGCTCCTTAGAGGAACATAAATGTGCCTTGTTCACAGACGATATGTTGTTATTTGTAACCTCTCCATTGGTGTCATTACCTAACATTATGGCACTTCTGGAAAAATACGCACAGATATCGGGTCTTCGAGTCAATGCCTCCAAGTCAGTAGCATTAAATATTAATCTCTCTGTTGAAACCTGGTCCAGCCTTAAAAATCCGTTTCCATTTAATTGGCGCACAGACTTTTTACAATATCTGGGAGTGAAACTCACCCCCCTGTACACCAAATTATATATGGTAAACTTTCCACCACTATACAAATCTCTCAGGGAAGATATGATTAGATGACTACATATAACATATCTTGGATAGGGCGAATTCATTCAATCAAAATGACTTTATTCCCTTGTATCTATTTAGAACACTACCAATCCCGATTCAACGGACAGAACTCATTAAATTTCAGAAGTCCATCTTTAAATTTATATGGGGGGGACCAAGAATTTCTCGAAAAACCCTCTTCAAACCCAGAAACCAGGGGGGCTTAGGGGTACCAAATCTGCTTCTTTATTATAGGGCAGCACAATTTTCACAATTATCATCTATCTACTTCAAGTCAGTTGTTCCAGACTGGGTCAGGATGGAAGTTAGCTCGCATAAGGGACCCTCTATTGAGGCACTCAAATGGATGAAATTCAAGCAGAGGCCAAAGACCCTGGCACCAACTTTAATACATTCTTTAGCCTTATGGGATCAGATCCGAAACAAGGAAGGGATGGTGTCTTCTCACACTCCCCTCGCGCCCCTATTTGAAAATGTCAATTTCATGCCAGGATTACAGTCAAAAACATTTAAATGGTGGATAGATAAAGGATTGTATAGGATTGGGGATTTTATTAAACTCCATAAACCAATTACACATCTTTATTGCATAAACACTCTTAAGATGCCTCACTCCGAATATTTTAGATTTAGACAAATTAATAATTTTCTACTCACTCTACATATTCCCGAGGTTGGAGCCCCCCTGTTAACACAATATGAACGGTGGTGCCTAGGAGGGTTAGGTCAAAGGGGGGGCACGTCCCTGATCTATGATGCCCAACTAGGATCATTTAAAAAAAACAGCTTATATAGTGGCTTGGGAGATAGAAATAGGGATACCACTCTCCCTAGAGGAATGGCAACAGTGTTCTATAAGATCAACTAAGGGACTGTTAAATGTTTCTCTCTTAGAAGCCAACTACAAGGTTTTTTCCCGATGGTATCTTGTGCCAGCAAAATTAGCGAATATGGGCCCAGGCGTCAGTTCGTTATGCTTCAGGGGCTGTAAACAGCAGGGCACTATGCTCCATGTCTGGTGACAGTGCCCAGGATTACGATCTCTCTGGAACAAGTTGTTCGCCCTGCTTTCTAGGATTCTCGGGATCCATATCCCCAGAGACCCACAGTATACATTACTAAACAAATCAATCCCGGACATCTCTAGAACACAGAGCAAACTTGTTTCTTTTTTTTTCCTGGCGGCTAAGACATCAATAGCTCGGCCCTGGAAAGCCGAAAATGTTCCATGCTCTCTGGTGCTGGCTTAAAGTGAATTGGATCATGATCCATGAGAAACTATATAGCATTTTGCAGGACAGCTATACAGAATTTGAAGCAGTATCCTTGGTTGATATACCAAGAGATCTCAAATGCACACAACATTACTCCTGATGCTTTAGCTTAAGCATACCTGTTCTGCTGCTTGGAACCAAAGGAAACCATAATTAATGCTTTAATTTCTATAACATAAAATGATCTTTCTTCTTCTTTGTTTGTTTTTTCTTTTTCTTTTTGTACAGTAAAAAGTTTTTCCATAAGTTTTCAAATAGCGAAAGTAGCTATACCTATATTGAGAGACCCCGCACCCTCATAGTTAGAAGTTATCGAAAGGGAAGGGTGAGCCTCTGGAAGTGGATGAGGGCAGGGGCAAAAATGAATGTTAATAACACAACTGGTTTTCCCCTTTTCTTTCCCTTGATGATAACTTTGATGGTCTATGGAAGGGTTGGGGGACGCGGGGAAATAATGTTGATGTGAGAAATTCTGAATTTAACTCACTAAACTCAGTAGAAACATCTTAAAAATACATTCAATTAACCTGACTAATAATAAAAAATGTGTATCACTCAGCTGTAGATCTTTAAATAAGTTCTGAATTTGTGCTGACACGGTCCTGTAGCCACCACTCCAAGCTCACTCAGGTAATGCACTACAATCTCAATAAAAATTTGTAAATTAAACATGAGTAGTCCATCACAGGAGGGAGCTTGGAGTGATGGCTACTTTACAACACACACAAGGACCATGGGGAACAAAAGTAGCCACACTCCAGAAGGAAGGACAGTGTCAGCACAAATCCATAGATGATCTGAGAATCTACAGCTGAGTGATACACAAATAAGCTACATTTTTGATAATAGGTAACGTACATAAATGCATTTTTTTTTAGTTTCAAAAGATTTTTATTTTATTCATAAATGCATTTTTAAGATTTAACTATAGTTTAGTGTCACTTTAAACTATATAATAGAGTACAAACTCGGATAGATAACTAAGGGTGGCAGATCATTTTTCAGGCCCTGCTGAGGAGCAAGGGAGATAGTGATTTCTATACTTGCCATTTAAGTACTTTGGATCATAATTGTATTGTTGCAGAATTAGTAGAAGGGAATTACAGTGCTAAGGCTATTTGAATGCTGTTGGGATCCCATAAACATGCATAAATTGACTTGTTTGCTTGAGTTCAGAAAGTATTCTGTATACAGTAGGTAATATGATTCTTAGGTTGTTTGAAGTCCAGAGTCAGAATGCTCCCTATGTTTCAACAGCAGCTCTGGTCTTTATATTAACTGGAAACAAAACTAAGCTTAGCAAGCTGTAGGAGCTGTTCTGAGCTTCCCATGTGGCCAATGGAGTCAGACTTTCCATTTCTAAAGACAGCAGTGTGTGATGTGGGGGGGCGGGGGAGGGGGGTGGAGAAGCCAGCTCTATTACAATTGTAATACACAATTCAGAATTTGATGTTATAATTTATATTTAACAAAATCCCTGTGAAATTATATGTACTGTGTTTATGAAAATATGGCATAAATATAAATTATATACAAACAGGCAGCATTTCAACATGGGTCCCCTTTTAATATCCACATCAGACCCTAATCAAGGACAAGTGTCCTGTGCTAACTTTTGGGAAGAACCCACATAGTTTATTTTAGTGCAGCAAAACTGACATTTGCAGTAACAGAAATTTTGTTTCAGGCTCATTTTTGTTTGTAAAAAGCAGCAAGGATACTTTGAAGAAGGTATGGTATATATTTTCGGGGTCCCATGCTGTTTTTCACAAAAACAGGCCTGAAGCAAAATGTAAATTACCGAAATTGGCATTTTGTTTTCTGTTACAAAATGTCAGCTTTGCTGAAGCATACACATTCTATAGGTGTGACACTTACAGACAGGTTTATGGCACCTCCAAGCATGTTATTTAAAGGAATTTGGGGGTTTTTCATGTTCCACTTAAAGTTACACGTCCCCAAAGGCAGTGCCCAGCACTACATGCCCTTTGATTGACAATTCCTTGCCTATTAGCCTTGAAAATAGAGAACACTGATTTTAAAGATTTGCCTCTGATTGACTTCAGTGAGATTCGGATTAATAATCGAACTTCATTGCAGTTCAGCGAACGTTCTGCAAACTGAACCCAGGTACATTCTGCTGTTCCCTAATATCGAACAAGCATTATTGCAAGTAGTGCAAAGTCACAAAGTGTTGTACCACAGTCTGGTTCTGTGAGTTTGTACTTCTTGCAATAAAGCTTGTTCGATATCAAGGGGGAAAGAAAACAGCAGAAGGGCAGCCTGTTTGTTTGTATCTGGATACTGTGGGGAGGAACAGATACAAGTGGATGATCTGTAAAGCCAACTGGATTGGTTATTTCTTTATATATGTAAATATAATTAATGCTTTTATAATTGTATTGTTAACCTTTTAGAACATAAGATTTCAAACAGGGCCAAATGTTGCTCCTGGCAGCAACAGATATGTAATACTGCCCTGCTTAAACCAGATGTTCCTCATTAGAAACCTGATGATCCCTGATACTGGAAGCCTCAAGTCCAACATCTGCAGCACCAGTTGATGTACATTCTGCAGAATCACTGAAAATGATCCAGATTGAGTTGGATCCTCATTAAATTACTGAACCCATGTAATGTACTGCTAACTCTTCCTATTGAATCCATTAAAAAGACTTTGTCATTGCACAGTGATATATAAATATACATTATAAACGTATGATGAAATAAGAGAGGCACTTCTTTCCATTAGCAAAAGTGAAAAACTGTATGTACAAAGCTTTGCTCTTTTATTTGATTACAGTCTTGAAATCGTTGCCTAGTCTCACTTACAATCTAGAAAATAAAGTAGCTGAGCAATACATTTTACATGAAACCTGCCATATACATTTCTGGAATAAAGATACCAGTATGTAATCTGTCCTGAACAAATAGATTGAATACAAAGTATACTGTATTTTTAGCGAGAGAGTATTTTGAGTTATTATTGTAGTGTATGTCTAAAGCAAATCTGTGCCCAGCCTATGGTCACTAAAATATTAGCATATTATTAACGAACAGTATAGGAACTAAAAAACAAACCTTCAATGACCTCTGTAGCAGCAGGTACTGTGAAGAAATTAATTGTCAAAGTTAATAAGAGAGGCACTGAAATTGCAGCTCCTCTACCTTTGTTTTCTCTGGCAGCATTATCTTGGTAGCCTGCCAGCCAGTAAACATTCTGTAGACACAAGATAAATGAAGGAAAAGGGTTAGAACCTTTGTCATGTGTTTTGCTGTCTATCTCCCTTTTGGGGAGTTTGGCATTAACCACCTTTTAGGTAAAATGTTAGTTACTGAGTTTTTTTGTTTTGTCTAAGACTCTCCTTCAGAAATTACAGACTTAAAAACAGAGTAGGAATACTTGAGAATTTCTTCATAACTAAGTAAAACAGATAGTCAGGAACAAAATGTTCTTTAAGCTCCCAGGGAAAACCATATTTTGTAGGCCTTCCTCAGCATTAGTCATTTTCCAGAGTGCCGACCTATTGCTATTTTAGTCAATGAAGACATGAACATGAGAAGGCACGATGATACTATCATCAAGTGATACATACATGAATTGCAATTAACATAAGCTTTCATCACATGGAAATTTGTGTATGCATGTTAAAGTGATATTATAGTCAAAATGTTTTTTTTTAGCTATTTCAAATGCTGATGAAATCAATTACAATGGATGCTGCTCTTTGATGTCTACACATTGTAGCTTTCTGAAGAATCAGCAGATCTCCTGAGCACTGATCCTAATATCCTGTTTTAGGGTGGCTCTGTTCCTTTTCAGGGTCCTATGGAGCTACCCTTGTGTGTGCTAGTAAGCTGGGGGTCTCCAAAAACCCACAAGGCAAACCCCCTTCTCCTTCCTTTTCATTTTCCAAACTAGGAGATGGACCACTGCTGGAGACTGCACTGTCCCTTGTGATTTTGCACTGGGCAGGAAGTTCAGGCAAGACGAGCAGAGAGAGGATTGGGTAAAGAGAGTTGGAGTCAGCTGTTTGGAAAAATTATGACTGCATAGCAAACACTTTTTTCATGCTGGTTCTGCAGCCCAACACTGTAGACAAATGGCAACTAAAGATGCCATAGTGTGACAATCCCTTTTGATGGCCTCAGCTCAATCAGACATGGTTTAGCAGACTAGGACAGGCTGTAGTGCAGTGCATGCAAGAAAGAATGAGTTCTACAAAGTTCTAATCACTTGTCAAATGGGTCCTTAAACACAGGTGCATCCTTTACAGGGATGGTTCAAGCTGTGTTAAGAGGGATACAGCCAGGTCCACCGAGGGGGCAGTCCGCCTTTTAACAAAGTTCTCCTCAAATGGGTACATGGATGATAATTGTTTGCGAGGGGTAAACAGCTTGTCAGGGTTCTTACAATCTCCATAAAGGATGACTGCGAACAGCAGGTGCACCTCATTTACACCAATTGCGGTGACTGGCATTTTTGTGCACTGGATCAACACCAGTCACCACAAGGGCACACAGAAAACAATTGCAAGAAAACACATCTACGTGATCATGCTCGTATTGGGTGACATTTTAGAGAGGGACATTCCTAGGCATGGCTGGGGGTGTGCTATCTCGAGGTTCAATACAGTTGGATATGCTCTGACATTATTGGTGTGTGACTTCTTGCTTTTCTGCTGAGTTCATAGAGCATGGTTGGGCTCTCTTTCTTTTGCACGCAGGCTTGGAATGGTGACATCTCTATACATGATGAATTTAATGTAACACTTAGCGGCCCTAGGAATGAGGTACCTACCATTGCTCATCCTGCACATCCTATCTACAGAGAGAGGGTCACACACTCCACAGCTGTAGACCTACTGAGTGATCCATGGCTGGCTTTTACAGTACAGGCAGGTCTGGAAATCACCACAATGCAGAGTTCAATGCCTAAAGGTCACGCTTCAGGCTAGCACTGCAACATTCAGTACAGCGAGGTCTGGGTACAGCACTCCAAAGACTTAAGAAAGGCCAGTCTAGATTGCTCCATAGAGACACCAGTTCAGCAGTGATGTATCAGGAATCTTCACTGAAAGAAAAATCTTGAAAAAAAAATCAGCTGGCAAAAAATTTAGACTTTTTTCAGCAGAGCAGAGAAGAGGTGTCCATCCTCTTAGCACATTAGCAAAAACTAAAGGAATACTTGGAATGGGAAGGGTTACACTGGGCTTATCCAAAATGTTTTTGTTTGTCAGTATCCAATGTTCTTCTAGTGGCAGTATAGCCCAACAGTTTCTGAATTCCTGTGTTACTCAATGGAGAAGAAATAAATGTATTTGTTGTTTTGTTACTAAATATATAAATGCTTGCAGCTTTAAAGAAAGTATATTTTGTTGTAAAGTCATATAAATGTTTATAAGATATTTAAGTTCAGAAAATGTGAACTGCTGTGGCTCTATAGTGTCAATTTGACCATTTTAATCAATTAGTTCTGTTAGATACAGTTTTGAATTATTTGGGTAATCCAAAATTGTATGGTTGCCACCAGAATGCGAGAGGTAATTCTCTAATGAGGACACCTGTTCTGGTGACAACTGCCCCAGACACCCTCATCAAGGATGTGACTGGGGGCAGGAGTGCTCATCTGCCCTAGAAGAAGAGGCCTTGGGCTCATCCTAGGAAGGCTTGCTCCTTCACAGAGGTCAAGAAAAGTTATTTTCTTTAACCTCCAAAGTCTCCTCACTGCTCCTCCCTGGTTTATTTCTTCCAACCTGCCTGTGTCACTGCACAGATTAGCAGATCTCCATGCAGCCCTGGGGGTCTTCTGGAGAAGGGTGTCATTGCCCCTGTCCCTGTGTCAGAACAGTTTCAGGGATTCTACTGAAACATGTTTGCATTTCCAAAAATCAGAAGGGGCATCCAGCACCTCATGGACCTCAATGCCCTTAAAGTCTTCTTTTGGATCCAAAATCTCTGTATGGAATCCACCTGGTCTGTCATAGCTTCCCTTCATCAGGTGATTTTCTGGCCTCAATGGACATCAAGAGTGTGTATCTGAATGTCATAATTTTTCCACACATCAGCAATTCTATTGCATTGTCGTGAGTCCCCAGCACTTCCAGTTTGTGGCCCTGCCATTTAGCCTATCTTCTGCATCTCTGCTATTTACCAATGTCTTGGCTCCTCTGCTAGTCCTACTGCACTCCCAGGGCATTCTCACTGTTCGATATCTGGGCAAACTCCTGTTGAGGGAACAGCTAGAACAGACTCTGGCATGCAACTTTTAGAAGTCAGAGCTGTAACCAACTCATTGCTTGGAAAATCCGTGTCCCCTAAATGCCCTGGTGGCTCATGGGATCAGTACAGCCTGATCTACACATTTATTCCCATGAAACTCCTTCCTCACCTGCTTTGCAGTATCAAGCTGGAGGTTATTCCACTGATATTCATAACTCTGGACTGGCCCAGGTGGATGTGGTATTCTGACCTTATCAGTCTTCTGACAAACACTTCATGGGCTACAGATCATTTAGATCTTAATTCCCAAAGGCTGGTTTACCACCCTTCTTTATAGTCACTGGTTTTAAGGGTATGGGTGCTGCAGCCTAGATTCTAAGGGACAGAGGCATCTCTGAATCGGTGATCCCCACGATATTGATGCTAGAAAGTCTACTCCCTGTAAGGTCTATCACCCAACATGGAAGGCATACTTTGTTTGTTAAGATGCAGGAAACTTTCATTTCAGAAAATTCTCTGTCCCAACCTTTTTGATAGTAGACCTGGATCAGAAATTGTCTCTCAGCACCATCAAAGGTCAGATCTCTGGGTTTATTATCTTGTTACAGAGACCACTGACTTCCAATTTTTTAGGTAAGACTTTTTACAGGATGTCTTCCATGTGGCTTCCACTGTGGACTCTTCCATGCTTCCATTTAGTTCTCTCTGTTCTCTTTGCATTCTAAAAGCTGCCATGTGAAACAGTCATGGATTTTCCACTTTCCAATCTCACTGACAAGATTTTGTACCTCACTGTCATCACCTCTGTGAGGTAAGTGTCTTCACTGGTGGCATTGTCCTTTAACCTCCTAGGCGGTATACCCGAGTGTTTCATTACCAAAATCAGTAACCCCGAGCCACACTCGGGATTACACAGTGCCACACTTACCTTGTCCACGATCCCCGCTGTGTGCTCTGGCCGATGCCGGCATCCGTCTTCCAGGTTCCGTCCCTTGCGAGTATACGCGTCACAGGGGGGCGGAACCAAATTTAACGGCAAATTTAAATGTAATTTTTTTTTAATACACGAAAATAAATAAGAGACAAAAATGGAAAAAAAATTATGAAAAAATCAGACCGCCAGGGAGGTTAAAGAACCCTTTTTGGTATTACACAGGGCCAATATAAGATAGTTTGTGCCTTTCACCTCAAACAGGACATCATTCATTTGTCCCTCTGTCCAGCTCCAGTTTATCAGGATATTTCCCTACTTTGTCTATTCACATAATTATTCATATCTCCTGTTATACCCTTCTGTTACCAGTACCAGGGAGATAACAACAAATCATGGGGCACCATAGCAAAACTTTGGGGACCCCAAGGTCTCTCTGTAGTGGCTGGCAATGTCAACTGTGACGATATGTGTCAGTTCACTTAACACGAGTTATGTATCAAGGACAGGCAGCAGGAGAGCTGTCAGCATAGTCAGTACGCTACTAGGGAGCAGTGTTGGGGGTGAAGAGTTTAGTGGCACTAATAATAATAACAGCAACCATAATGATATTTTATGTTATGATGTAGCACTATTGGTAACATCCTGGCACATAGTTAGTTGCCAGATCTTAGATATTTTAATTGCATGTGCATGAAGAAGAGTAGGGAAGGAGGGCGAAGGGAGCACAGGATATCTGTAGGTTTACATCAAACACAGTCCTTGGTCTTCTGCATAGTCTTTTAACTTTTTGGGTCAGGGCTATACTGGCCAGATCCTTAATTATTATAAGTGGCTTCTTGTCAAACTGGGGTTCCTGTGTATTCTCAGTCTTAGAGATCAAGGCAGGACAGCAATGGGAGGGTTCTTGTGTTGCTTCCCAACTCAGTCAGTCACTTAACATCCCTGTGGGAGACAACTGCAGGTAGCTTCCTCAATGCCTGGTAGCACTCCATGACAGCAATCTTAGAGACACCACCCAAAAGTGGAGATCCCCACAGTTTCCCATGCCCATAGGCTTTCAGGACTGGGGCTTAGTTTAGCAGTTAGTTACACATGCATCCTCTCAGGCTTAAAACCCTGGAGAGAAGAGCATGTGCCAGGAAGTGCCTCGGATATTTAATAGCTCTCCCAGCATGCACAGCAGGTTTCCAAAGCCAGCTGAAGGGCCAGGCATTATACATCCATAATATGAAGATTTATCTCTAGCACATCATGCTGGAGCACACTCAACACAGCAGTTTACTGAGAATAACCACTCCATACTTGGAGAACACAAGCTAGCACACAGCTAAGCTGACTAACCTTACAGTGAAAAATCATAAACATAGAAGGAGAATTTGGAAAAAAACTACAGCCTTACAATGATAAAATAAATTATGCTCTTGCATACACTCACTCTTCACCTCTTCAACCCTTATATAAACTTATTTAGACTCTAGCATTATTAAACTTTTTGGGAGAACCACAAACCTCAGCCCCCCTATACAGTTTTAACAGAAGAGAGACTCCGGGATTTGTGACTGCATTAGACATACAAAGTTCATTTCAGTTTGTAGCAGAGGTTCAGAGGGCAATAAATCTACACTACTTAAACAGATAAGCAAATGCTTCTTGCTGCATAGAGGGGGATCTGTGACTTAAAGGAGAACTATGGGGTTAAGGCTTTCCCCCATAAGTCTCCTTAGGGTAACGGGAGGACACAAACTAGCGTCCTCCCGTCACCCTAGGCTCAGCTACAGCTCACGGTATACTGAGATGCCACAGTATACCGCGAATCCAGCCCCTCCCCTGTCACGGCAGAGAGACGGTGACAGGATCGAGAGGTGAGCGAACGCCGGTATGTGTTCGCTCACCTCCCGATCTACTGAGCCAACCTGTGACAGTCTCATTGTCACAGGTCGGCTAGAACTATGAGGTGAGTGAAAAGCACTCACCTCATAGTTCTCCTTTAAGGTCTCTAAGGTCTGACTTCAGTCCTAATATTGGAAACCTCACAGCTTAGTTTTCCTAATCAGCCACATAGCAGTTGTATGGGCTGCTATGCCTGTTGTTACACCACTGACCGCTACCTTTTACTTTAACAATACCTTAGTCTTTAAAAAAGTTTACTTTACAACATCAGTTCAACATGAACCATACTTTTCCTCACAGCAGCCTTTTACATTACAGTAACATCTGTTTACTCTCTCTGGATTCCATTTAGTAATTTCTTCAATAGGCACCAGGGTTGTTACTTCTAATATTTATAGTTTTCACTAGTGGGAGTGCTAGCAAATCTCCAAAGGAACACTGCCAAAGGTACTGTGCTCCCCCAGGGTAGGGAATGCCTAAAATCTGTCCTACACAATGACTCAGTTTTCCCTCAGCATGCCTCAGATAAACAGAGCCCCTATTCTTTTTGAAGCCCAACACCAACTGTCAACCGTGAATTTCAAACAGCTTCAATTCTCTCCCACTCACCCAAACTACTGCCTCTATTGATTGCAGCAAAACATCATACACTCAGACAGGGAGAACAGCTGTTGGTAAAGGCTTGTGACAGGAGAAGAATAACTAAATCTCTTAAAGGCCCTTAACATTTAGCTATCTTCAATAAGATATACAAATAGAAAATTGGGTAGTAAAGTTTGAAATTTACCACTAATATCTTAATGCATTATCTACTAATTTAGTAATAGAACGTTTGCTAAAAAAAAATGAAAAACTGGCAAATGCAGGGTAACAAGCAAATGCAGCTCTTAGCAACATGTTTTAATAATGAACCATTACATAAGGAACAAGATACGCATATTCCTAAAATATTCCTTTTACACTATAGGCAATCATCCTCTTAACGGTAGATTTTGTTTATGTGTGTCTTCCTGAAGCTGTCATCCTTTGATAACTACAAAGGAAAGGTTAAAGCAATTAAATAATCATTACTTGCAGCATCTTTTCAATCGCTATTTCTGGAACAGACTTGCTAGATGGCTGTTGTAGTTGTAAGTTGCAAGTTGTTCATCATAGCTAACATACACAATCTTAACTAGTTCAGCTCTTGTACCTCCATATGGAACACAGCAATTTTTACATTTCTACTATGGGTCTGTTTATTTGGCAATAACCTTGTCAACAGAGAGGATAACAAAGTTATACTTTCAATTTTTGTAGGTCCTACAATTTTTAGAAGGTCAGAATTGCAGTGTCAGTAACAGCCTAAACTACATGTACACATGACTGATCTTTTGTAATATTTGTAATTAAGTGTAACACTACCCCTGTAGGAGCTGCTGATTGTACCGGGTCTTTCTGTCCCACTGCACCAATGCACCGCCAAAAGGTGGATCCACAGCACACCAACACACCTTTAAAAAGTTTTGTAATGGATTTAATTACTGTGTAATATAGAATAATGCAATTAGTGGCTTACTAATCACATACAGTACATGGAAAGACAGGTTAAGGCACTCTGACACTCAGTAACCGCGGACTATCTATTGCCTACATGGAAACCTGTGATGCCAGACTGTCTCAGAGATAAATATTTGGAGAAATAAGGTCAGCAATAATATCTTCCCTTGGAAGTATCACACCCCCTGTAAACTACTGGCCATTAGTAATGTCCTAGGCTAGCCAACGTTGGAGCCCATACTGTGTAGCAGATGTGTAAAAGTATTTTGTCACATTGGCCAAAAGGCCTCTCATCGCTCCTAGGATTATCTTGGAAAAGATGCCTGTCCGCAGAAGATGGACGTTCCTCTTCAGACCGACAGGGAAGAAGGTGAGGTCATCTATGATCTCTTGCAACACATCATAGCTCATCTAGGGCCTTTCGCAACGATCTCCACAGGCTCCGTTCGGCTCCACTCAATCAGCTGGGCTGGCTGGATCACTCCTGTGGCTGGATCGGCCGTACGACCAGGCCGCAATATCCCCGCCGCGTCACTAAGCCTCCGTTCAGGCACTCGGTCACCGTCTTTTCGTCTTAGCAGACGAACACCAGTCTCTCCAACACTTCTGTGCACAGCCTGTGTGCCCCTGTTAGTCAAAGGTGACCACACAGCTCTGTTACAGGCAGTCTTAACTCAGACAGTGTGACATTGATCTGCACACTTCAGGTCCCGGTCCCAGACTGAGCGCGCTCCTATGCTGCCGCCCATAGTCCTCCTGTTTCCTCTCACACAGTATCCTGGGAGTTGCAGTTCTAAAGGTCCTTCCAGTAATGTATCCATATCTGTTCTGTACTACAATTTTGTCATTAATAAATAAGTTGAACAATATGGGACCCAGCACAGAACCCTGAGGCACACCGCTCATTACACTAGCCCAGTCTGAAAAGGTGCCATTTACAGATACCCTCTGGACACGTTCCCGTATATATATATATATAAAGGGGCTACATAAGCATGAATTAAAGATGTAAAATATAAGTTATTTAAAACTGTAGTGCTCCTGAATACATTTAAAGAAGAGAAGTGACATGTGTAGAACGTTCTGTGTAAACCTCTTGCATACAACTGATATGCAGGTTAATGTTGAAGATACCTTCACAATAGCAGAAAGCAGCTACCTCTAATGAAAGGAAGTAGCATGAAGAGGACCGAGTATTACAACAAGGTTCATTGTTAAAAAAAAAAGCCCCAATACATCTAGCGGCAGCTTCATATAAGGCATGCGTAAGCCATGCAGAAAATACCGACATCTTAACTGACAGGCCATGTTAGCATGCCTTAAAAAACAGGCAAAAAAATTATTAATGTAAAAATTACAGCTTTTTACCCATAAAATGCTGAGACTCATTTCTTGTTTTCTGAAACTGTATTTATATCTGATCCTGTGAGTCAAAACATAATTACATTGCCTTGTGTTGCAATTCGGGGGTGATTGGGGGTATTTTTAAATTCTAGGAAGCTATTGTGTGAAAAAGTGCTATGCGATGTTAATAAAATTTGCAAGTTTTACACTGTGAGGAGATTGTACGTATATCTATGAGGAAACTGCCTGTTTGCAAACAATTGGAGGAGCACAACCCATGGAAAATAATGCAGTGACCCCTGATCTGGCATGTAACATAGGTTAACAGAGAGGTTATTATGAAAAGGCGATTCCTGGGGGAACACAAGTTGAGTACAGCACCATCATATTTACAGTAATTTTTATAGATTTAGTCTTAAAGAATATTTTGGTTCATAAAAAAAAAAGACCTATAAAAGGGTGTTCTAATTGAAATAGCGCAAATGTCAGAGCCCCTGGAAGTGATTGGGGCGGCTCCACAGCCACCTGAATCACTTTCAGTTTAAAGCTGACAGTTGGCTTTACACATGTAAACAAACTCCCAGCAGCCAGGAGGCTGCTTAGAGGGGCCCACTTTACGTCATACACTGGTGGCAGTGAAAGGGTTAATATAAATGTATCTCATCCCTATATCAACTTTAGGGGATTTTTGTATAAGATAAAGCAATATATAATTGCAAAGGTAGATGGGAGATAGACTGTACTGTGAGCACTGGGATAATGAAACGTGGGTTGCCAGATAGCCAATGCATTATATTAGTAATTGGCTAACCAAAAACAGACTAGCCCCAAGCTTAACTCAATGAATCCACCTTTCCTTCCACCTCCAAAATTGCTGGTTCACTCTTACAATCCCTCCACTTGCTTTAAATCACTTGATAAATTAACTCTGACTTCTAACTATATTTACAAAGCTTTACGCAATCTGTCCCTCCATATATTGCCTTGTTGATTTCAAGATATCATTCCAAATGCAATCTCTGCTCTGCAGATGACCTTATCCTCTTTACCCTAGTCACATCCTTACACTACCTCATAAAACACTTTTTACACACCTCTCCCTTTTTCTGAACTACAGAATAACTTCCTTGTATATTTTGGAGACAGGGAAAGGTGAAGGTGGCCTGTAGTCTTAATAAACTTCCTGTTCTAGATTGACAACACTGCTCTTCCCTAGGTACAGTACAGCGAGTTAGCATTGTTGCCCTAGGACAGAAAGTAGGTTACAGGATGGAGCATGAGGCAAAAATAAAGGTAAAGGAACCTTCAAAAAAAAAGAAAATGAATGCAGCCACCATATCTAAGAAGCAGTAAGCTGCAATAAATTGAAGTTTTGTTTGTGAGTTTAGATTCACAATCAACTTGTTAAGGCAAGCATGGAATCTAAATGAAGTTATTATTTTCATCAATTAATCCATGTATGCTTCCTCATTTGAAAGAACATTGCTATCACCTATATGGCTTACCTGTCTCCTTTACCTCTTGTTTCTGATCTTTATTACTCTAAATTAAAATCTCATATGTGTAAGTACTTCTCTCCTATTCTTTCTTTTATGTACTGTGTGTATACTAATATTATATTACTTACTGTGTACAGTGCCACAGGATTTGCTGCCAATGTAATACTAATAATAATACTAATAATACTTTCAATATTATTATTATTATTGATAATAATAATAATAATAATAATAATAATATAGCATGTAGCATCAGAGTATTATAGCTATATTTTCCTGTGATTGTACAATCCAAATCGTTTCAAGTAAAATTAGTTTGTTTTTACCCCAGATATTTCAGCTAAATCACTTAGGGCGATACAGTGCATGAGTTAAGATCTGGCTTGTGTATAATCACTATTAACCGTAAGCCCTCGTTCACACCTGAACGTTTTGTAGCGCGTTCTACGCTCGACGAACGCTCTACAAAACGCTCAAACATCTAAATCCCATTGTATTCAATGGGTCTGGTTCACACCTTGGCGTATTTCAGCCCGTCCCTAACGTGCTACAAAACGGCCCACGCCTGAAAAGGTACATGTACTACTTTGGGCCGTTTTTGTTGCCCGTTTCCATTGGGATACAGCCAAGTAGCCCTCGGAAACGCGCGTTTGTCGCGCAATTTTTTTACCGCGAATCACGGTTAAAAAAACGCGCAACAGATGCGCATATGCAATACGCCTAGGTGTGAACCAGGGCTAACAATTTTATATACAATAACGTAACTAGTAATATGTCTCTGTTGACTAATAGTAACCGCAGGAAGGTAAATGAGAAAACTGCAATTTTGCAGAGCCTACGTTTCTTTTTCATGTGCTAAGCCATATGTAATGGGCCTGCTGCTCGTACTTGAAGGGAGAGGATGTTACATGGATCTTTATGTGTCATTGTTTTCTTGCTGATATACAGTAAATGAGCTTTAGTTTTTGAAACACAACAAGCCAAAGTGATTTGTCCAAACACTCACTAATTGACATTTAGTTTGCCAAACCAATATGTACCATAAGCAAATGCAATTTTGCTTTCATCTTTTTTTTTTCTTCCATTGTTGCATCTCAGCACGGATCTCATTATTTGCAGCTGATTTCTGTCTACACACATGCCATTCAGTGATGGTTGCATGGCATTTCTCAGGGTGGTGCATGATGTATGCTGAGGCAGCAGCCTGTAGTCTTTATTGAAAGCCTATGTGACAGACATGTGAGAATGCAGGAAAGCAACTGGGAGACAGGAGAAGGAAGTTCTGTCACCCTATGACAAAACGCTCCTGAACAAGGAACTTTATGGCAGGATTACTAGAACAGTTTTAATGAGAGCTGTAAATTTAAAAATACTAAAAAAATGACTTCATAGCACAGCACCTTAGTGGTTAGCACATCTGCCTTGAAGCACTGGAGGTGTCTGGTTCATATACTGGACAAAACACTTTCTGCATGGAGTTTGCATGCTCTCCCTGTGCTTGCATGGGGTTCCTCTGTGCATTCCGGTTTCTTCCCACACTCCAAAGAGTGCTAAGTTAGATTTAGTGGCTCCTGTCTAAATTAGCTCTAGTATGTGTATGCATGCAAGATAGGGACCCTAGACTGTAAGCTCCTTGAGGGCAGGTACTGATTTCCATGCACAGTGTGTAAATTGTCAGTGTTGTATAAATACCTGTAATAAAAAAAAAAAAATTACATGTAAAAATAACATGAAAAAAAAAAAGGTTTTAAGTACTTTAGGTTTAAATTTACTTTGACAAAGCAAGTCTGTCTTGTGGGTCCTTGTTTTGCTTTGTTGTGTAATTATTAGCATTTTAGGGTGCACATGTAGCAGTCTAGTTCACCTTGTAGTAACTTAGCACAGCAACTTGCTGCTCCCAGTGAGAACCACCTAGAGAACAATTACCTTGGAGGGGCAGGACGTCTTAAGACGCCCACCCGCTCTGAGCAGACTTTCGTCCGAGCGTTCACGAACGGCCATGGACGGAAGGTGGTTAAAAACTCAACATTAAACACCAATCATGGATTATTCAACATCCCCTTGGGAATATAAACATTGTGCCAACTTGGGAGAGGCAGGCAGTGTGCACCAAGGTTTCTGTGTCTGTGGGTGTGCGCTTGTAGGGCTGATTTCAGCCATACATCGGCTTGGCGGGCTCCGTCCAGTTGCAATGACAGATCTGTAATTTCAACTGGAGATCATGGCCGGCTCTGCCAAGTTGTCACTGTGTAATGACAGTTCAACATCCCCAGGTAACCTGTCATTGCAACTGGCCGGAGCCAGCTGTGAAATAACGCCTGGCTCCGCCCAGCTGTCATATGCGAGGATTTCGGCTGACCAATGGCCAGGCGATAGGCCCGCTTCGGGTTTTACTTTGGCTCAGTCGAGCCGAAGCATATGCCTTCGGCTCGGCCAGCTTCAGGAGCTGTACGGGCTATAGTGAATAGCCCGTACAGCAGCCCTTCGGTTCTACTGAACCGAAGGGCCCCAACGGCCAAGGCTAGCCAAAGGATCAGCCGAACCTAAGGCTGATGCTTCGGCTAGCTTTGTGAATAACCCTCTTAGTTTACTAAAGCACTGTGTATCGAACAGCTACTGAAAAATACAGTTTTCACCCTTTTTTCATCTTGGCATTTAAACAACTTTTTATAAAGTTGTAGATAGATTAAAAATAACTTTTAATAAACAACTTTTAAAATAACAACTCTGTTGCTATATAAAAAAAAACGGAAAAAAGGAATCCTTGCAAATAAAGCGTTTAATGCTTCCTGCCCCGCTGTTGTGCCACCAAACTCCACGGTGTTGAAGATCTAAACTTGCTGAGAAATCCTCCGCATCAGTCAAACTTTCAGGTGTGTTAGATGCCAGCTAAATCACTGTGCTCTCTGATTCCTTCTACTTGCCACTATGTCACTATTGTTTCCTGCAGGAAACCACAAAGTGCAGTGGGGACACCAGTATCCAACACTCCCAGACATGTAAAATTCTGAACATTCTATAGCAAGCTTGGATCTTAAACACAGCAGAGTTTGGCAGCAAGTCAGCGGGGCAGGAAAGAATGATTGACTTTTGTTGCAAAGATGGCTTTATTATATTTTATGCAGAGCCCCTTAGTCTGTATTTATTTAGGTATTTCACCCATACTCCAATGCCTTATTACATATTTCATTATTTGCCTCCCTGTTTTTGCATGAAAAAATGAATAATGCCAATTCAAATGTATTTAATTAGCTGCTAATCTAGTATTCATTTCCTTAAAAATGTATAATACTTTGCCTGGACAAATTTCCACATGGCTTCGCTGATAAAAATAATTTCTTAATTGGTTAGTTCATCTGTTAATTTCCCTGTCAAGCAAAACCAATGGCTAACACCACAGTGATTATTTATTCCAAATAGAGCACTGCATGGCAATAAAATAACAATAAAAGACACAAATGTTCCTGGTGCCGAAGCTAGCCGAAGGATCGGCCGAAGCTACGGCCAGATCCTTCGGCAGCTTTGTGAATAGACCCCTTAGTCTTTTGTTCTGGTAGGAACAAGACGTGGTATTTAAAGTTGATGCTACAATTAGAACTCTTCAAAACCTAGAATATGTAGGCAATTAGTGAAGTCAGGGGAAGTCAGTACTCCTATATATTTATCGCAGGACAGTGACTCAGCATAATGCCAGGAATCAACATAAAAGCCAGGCAAGATTTCAGTAGTGGCAGTATGTTTATTTCCACAATACAATTTTAGTTTGAAGTTGAGAATATGGCTTCCTTAATGCTAATTACCTTTGGCTTCCTATGGAGGAACTTATAGTTAAAAGACTGCTCAGCTTTATGGACTCCAGCCTCAAATAAGTATAAAAAATATTAGCAGGGTTAAGGGTGAAGAGTTTGGAGAAGGCAGGAGAAGTGAACAATCTAGGAAAACATAGCTGAACTGGAATGTGAGCTGAATTGGATACTTTTTCCAAATCAGCTATGTTGTCCTAGATTGTTCACTTCTCCTACCTTCTCCAAACTCTTCACCCTTTAGTAAATAACCCTGTAAATGATCTCATATTAAAATGTATAGCCTTCTGTATGCAACAGCAATTATCCCAATATCCAGTGTATCCCTTAACCTCCCTGGCGGTTTTTACGAGTGTTGCTCGGGGTTAATTTTCAGTACCAAGAGCGGTAACCCCGAGCCACACTCGGGATTGCGCAAAAGTGTCATTTAGCTTGTCCCTGCAAGCCCGCGGTGTCGCTGCTGTGTGCGCCCGGCCAATGCCGGCATTCAGCTTTTAATTTCTTATAATTATTTATTATATTATAATTTATGATTTCGTGTTTCAAACTTTATCATACCCGGGATGTCTACTGGACTCTTGTTCGGGCAGATTTAGTGAGTTGTTCCTAAGATTTACTAAGAATTACAGGCCTACAATATAAAACAACAAATTGCCATGAAAAACAATGTACCGCTTTGGCATAAAATCCTGCATAATCATACCGCCAGGGAGGTTAAAACACTATAATCAATGTGTGACAGACTTTAAATATTAAGTAGGGACCAATGTTAACAGTTATTAAAACAAAACAAAGTCAGATTTGTTTATTCGTTCTGTATGTGTATATACATGTCAAAGCATTACATTACATAAATACTTGTTGAAAGTAACAGGAAGGAGAACAAACAATAGAAATATGCACAGCATAAAAATTTGTTTCAGATGAAATAAATGAAAAATAAAACAATTTAATTTTTTTTGTTTGACGAAACGAATAATTATGCTGTTTCATATTCGGAGGCAAGATGGCGGTGCCCATACACAATCGAGGAATCGACGCTGTTTGCATTGTTATCTGACAGGCACCTGTCAGAATACCTGATCAGAGCGGGCAGTTCATTGGCTGCCGGCTCAGATCGTACAAAGATTTTCCATCCGGCTCCTTCGATCAGCTGATTCTGTACATTAAAAAACGGCCACAATTTGGCCAGTGTATGGGCAACTTAAGCTATAAACTACTTAAAAACTACCCACTTAGAATCACGAGACATCCGCTTTCCAGTTATTCAATATTTCCATTATCATTACTAAATATTCTACTAAGCTAAACAACAGGAGGTTGGCCCAGGTCAGACCAGTGTCTAAATAATGTTGGCAATCAAAACATCTGTATAACACAGAAACTATAATCAGTGTGCAACAGCGTATCTTTAAAACATTACAATAAACAAGTACCCAGCCTATAAGTAAACATAGCCTATATTAGCCTATATTATGAGATATTAAGAATTAACACATATTGCTGGGAAGCAAATGGATCTAGGCACTTGCAATGCATTTCAGTCAACTACTACTATTATTATTGGTGATTTCTTTTTTTCCTGAAATCCCACAACTAACCACCTATGAACTTTTTTCGTGCTCCACATGCTATATAAAAAGAAAACTTTATTGAAGTATACAGGGCATGTGTAGTAGTATGCACTGTCCCTATGTCCCGTTGGCGATCCCCCTCCCTGCACATGCCAGCATCAAAATGACAGCCGGGAGAGTTGCTGAGCAAATACAGCAGCTATTAAGGCTGATGCTGTCAAAATAGGGACCTACATACACAGGGGGGGAATTTATCAAAACTGGAGCAGAAAGAATCTGGAGCTGTTGTCCATGGCAACCAATCAGCATCTCTCTACAGTTTGCTCAGCTAAGAATTGAAAATGAGAGTTAGAAGCTGACTGGTTGCAGTGCAAATCTGCTGCAGATTGTGTCTGCTCCAGCTTTGATACATTCCCCCCACAGTGTTTATAACTGTTTAGATGCAATATAGAGAGTTACAAAACAATATTATAAAATGAAACACTGTTTCATTTTTCTGCAGATCACAGGTATAACCTTAGATATTTTAGTTAGTTAAAGCAACTTGACAAATAAAATGAAGGAAAAAAAGGGGGGTTTCTATTCAACCCCTTATTAACTCTAAGTTTAGCCTATTCACCCTAATGTGTTATTTCTTCCCCTTCTCCTGTTAGCTATTATTTTATTGCCATTTTTTTTTTTAATTTCTATTTTTAATATATATACATTTTTTATTTGTTTTGTTAATTTATGCAGGATTGAAAAAAATGTATACTTTTTATCTACGGTATTTTTTTCTTTAACCCTTTCGCTGCCAAGCCCTCCGGAACATTTTTCAAATCATATGGATCCCCGCTACCACAGACCCTACAAGCAGTGGGGATCCATGGAGCCCCTCATCCCTCCCTGGGGGGGGCGCCCGGTATTTTTAAAATTAGCGGTCATCAGCGGCTTGTGAGCCGCTGATGACAGCTATTAATTTAAAGGGGACAGTCTGCTGAACAGTTCTACTATAAGCTGATGGTCGCTAAAGCGACCATCAGCTTATAGTAGAACTGTAAATGCCAGGTCCGTACGACGTACTGAGCTGGCCAGCTGGAAGCACTTTTGTAGCTCCGTAGGACGTACGTCCTTGGCAGTGAAAGGGTTTAAACTAACTCTATATCACCTTGTTTGTCCTAATAAAACCATATACTGTATATATAACTGAATAAATTACTGAAAGAGTAGGGCCTTTTAAAGGAGAACTATGAGGTGAGTGCTTTTCACTCACCTCATAGTTCTAGCCGACCTGTGACAATGAGACTGTCACAGGTCGGCTCAGTAGATCGGGAGGTGAGCGAACACATACCGGCGTTCGCTCACCTCTCGATCCTGTCACGGCTCTCTGCCGTGACAGGGGAGGGGTTGGATTCCCCCTCCCCGCTCCGATCCTCCAGCGCTGACTGGCGGAACGGACGGGGGAGGGGGCGGGTACAGCTGGCTCTGCCTCTAGATAGGCAGAGCCAGCTGTCACTCACGCACCTGCGAGATCCGTTTCAGCTGCGGCGTCTCAGTATACCGCGAGCTGTAGCTTGAGGTGAGCTTAGGGTGACGGGAGGACGCTAGTGATTTTGAAATACTTACACTTGCAGAGCATTCACTTCCTGCTTTGAAAGGGAAAATGACTTCTGTTTGCCAAAGCATTGCATCCTGGGAAGGTTACATCAGCAGAGCATTGCTGGGAAATCTCATCTCAGTGAAAGGTATTTTCCTCCCCTGAGATGATGTGCATGTCTATTCACATAGACAATTTTCAGGAAGTAATAGGAGAGCTAGTAACCTGCCCTTAGTTAACTCGGCCACTGTTAGAAGACTGGAGAAGAAAGTGAAATAAGGTATGCAATGAATACAAAGCCTGCAATTATCTAGAAGTATGTGTTTGTAGATTGTCATTACTAAACATTTCTAAATAACAACAAAGGTGTGTTTGTTGTTCTTTTAAAGCTATGGATAAAGGTCCACTTTAAAAAGCTGTATGTTAAAGGAGAACTATGGGGTCAGTGTTTTTCCCTATAGTTCTCCTTAGGGTAACGGATGGACACAAACTAGCATCCTCCCGTTACCCTAAGCTCAGTATACCGCGAGCTACAGCTGGCAGATCGGAGCGGGGAGAGGGGAATTCAGCCCCTCCCCCTGTCACGGCAGAGAGCCGTGACAGGATCGAGAGGTGAGCGAGCCCGGTATGTGTTCGCTCACCTCCCGATCTATTGAGCCGACCTGTGACAGTTTCATTGTCACAGGTCGGCTAGAACTATGAGGTGAGTGGAAATCACTCATCTCATAGTTCTCATTTAAGTGTGGAGGGCTGCTGCAAAGTACACAAATCTTACCTTGCAGCATGCTGCCTCCTATACATAATGACATTCTTCCTGGCACTGTGAGAAGTATGGGATGCGACTTGAACGGTGAAATGCTCTGGTCGATTCACCCACCCCTCCTCACTACTTGCCTATTCACGAAATGCCAGTGCTGTGTGTGAATTATCATTTTTCCCCAGAGTTTAGCTTTAAATAAAAGACATTCAGTCACCTTTCAAAGCCATGTAAACTTTAAAGTGTGTTCACCCTATCAATAAATAATATCATCATATTAATAAATAACATTGTTTGCACAGGAAAATAATAAAACAATTAGTATGGCTCCTGGCTCACCATTGTTTCCTCTGCTGGGTACCACCATTTCTAATTGGCAGCTGTTGCTTTGCTTCATTTGCAAGAGATTAAAATGACGTGCAATGACGAGAGCTGGCGGCGGTATTTTTAGACTCCAGCTCCCCAGGCACAGTTATACTAGGTAGGGGAAAATACAAGCTATCAGTGAATCACAGGAGGAAAGAGTCTCAAACTTAGCTCTTTATCTGACGTTAACTCGTGCTAGGAACTCCCATCATGGAACTGGCAAGAGGATTGCTGGGGAATGGACCAGACCACCCCCTCTCAATTTGAAAGAGGGGGTAATGTGCATAATTTCTAGATTTGGCAGGAACTAGAAAGTATATCAAGTCATACCCTAGTGAAACTGCAAATAATCTCCTAATAAGCTAACTGGTTCTCTTTGTAATCAGGCGTCAATTACAAATAGAGTTGGAGTTTAGGGATTATTGATTAATGGTTATGTTTGGAAAACAGGTGTTAAGGATTTGAACTGAACTGAAGAATCCAGTGTTTTAAGCTCTGAAGATGAATTCCAGGCAGATATATAACTCATACACATGTTTTGTGCTAGGTTTTCGTATACTGTATATACAGTAGATATTGCACATTAACATTATATTACCATTATTAAATTGTTGCAGTGAGAGCAGTCCTGACATTCTCTTGTTCCCAAATGTCACCAGAGCAAGCTGTTGTTAAGATGAACAATCTTTCAGATTTGGCTCTCTTTCTTTTTGTGTGAATATACCCACCATATCCTAGTCTTTGAAGTTCTTTTAATTATTGCTCTAACATGGTCCAGTATTTATTTCCATATCTAAATTGCACCACTCCTACGTGTAACATTTGAGAATCATTTTCTAATGCTCATAAAAGTCCATTATTTCGAATTGCTTTGAATTTTTGCAGTATTCAGCTTTTCAGATTAAAGCTGTTCTGACATACACTAATTCTAAGATAAGCGTACTGAAATGTTAATCTTTTCTATAATTATCCTTTTCTTATGCTCTCCACGGTAGTTAATGCTACAAATCCCAGCATATTTATAGGGTGCATTGGAGCTGCATATATTATACATTTTGTACATTTGATTTATTTATTTTACAGATTCCTATCACATTTAAACTAACTGTGTATGCCTGCTGATGATCTCTAAATATCATTGGTACAGAGTTCAAAATCCATTCATCCTTGGTTACAAGATCACACTTCTTTTCATATAAAACTCAAGTGCCTTTTATCAGCAGATCTTGCATTTGTAGTAGAGTAATGTGTTGTCTGTAAAAATATTGACACAGACCCTGGTGAAACTAGGAGGATTAATAAGCTGCTAACTTTGCTTATTGCAGTGTCTGTCTTAGGTGGCAACAGTTGTTTTTGTGTCTTTTTCCATTTTAGTTCAGTGAATCTGAGCACAGGCAAGGCAACATCATTCATGTTTGTTAAGCTGTTTAAATTAATCCAATAATACATCAATGTAGAAAACGTAAAGTTCCCTGTCAGAACATCAAAACCTGTGAATAATGTCACCAGCTTTACTCTCAACTTGAAATGTGAAATTCACAAAAAGATATCATACAGTCAGTTGATTTCTAATATTTTTTTTATTTATAAAACATTTAGCCTTTGGTGTCATGCTTTAATATGGAAAACAAATGGCAAACACACTCATCAATTCATAACCAGCTTTAAAGCAAGGCGCACATGGAAGGGCTTTACATAGTACAGAAGTAAACATTTCCCAGCACTTACCAGCTAGTCTGCAAAAAGAAAAAAAATTACACTATTAAGATAAAAAAACAGGGGTTTTAGTTGCACAACTTTTGCAAAGTATGTGGAAGCCACACTGCCTTGTCAAGGCTCCACTGTGTAGTGTGGTCCTAACTCTAATCTATGAGAGCCTCCATCTTTGAGTATATATAGCAAAGGATGTACTGGGTGCAGGTTTGCCAGGAGGTAGCACAACCTCCTTAACCCCTTCATGACTGAGCTTTTTTCAGTTTCTGTTTCTTTTTACATTTTTGCTGTGTGATTCTTCCACGGCAATAATATTCTATCTTACTAGAAATGCACCTATACCAGTTTTTTTATATCAATGCAAGTACCGATACCGGAAGTCCCATTAAGGAAGCCAAGCGGCGTGTAATGACTCACCGCCTGGCTTCCTGATTGGCTAGGAAGCCGTCTCCATGCTACCCGGTCACCAGGTGATGAGGAAGTATGGAGCCGGCCAATCAGGAAGCCGGAGGGGCAGGTAATGACTCACCTTCT
>NW_017306842.1:43547-47611 GCF_000935625.1 Nanorana parkeri | reverse complement strand
GCACAGTACATCATTCCCTGGCGATCTAGTGGTGATTAGTAAAGTCTAGTGCAGACCTTACTAATCATCCGTTCGGCCGAAGCTTAGAACTGACAGGCGCACCTCTGCGGTCTGCATCCGACAGAGATGCAGACCGTGTAGCTGCTCCCGCAAGTCAGGCACGCGGTCAGTGACTGTTTGCCCGACTTGTCAGCTTGCTGCGGAACACATAGTACCGGCTCACGGGCCAGTACTTTGAGACCCCTGCTTTAAAGCAATGCACACATAGAATGCTTTAATATGGAACACAATTACAGACAACACTAACAAAAACCATCATCTTTCTCCTACTCAGAACAACCACTCAGCAAACATGTGGCCGGTTTATAGACAATTAAGTATTTATATACTGTATATATTATAAACATGCAGCAAATTAAGTTTGAAAACAAGCCCTCACTGACCTATTTTGCAACAGGAATTGTGGAGCAATGCATCCTTGCAATTCACAGCAAAAGAAGATAAAGCCCATCAACATATTTTCAATGCATTTTAGCTCACTCCTCCCAGAACATCTCCTGTGTTTACATTAGAGAATATGAGGAGAAATCACTGCTTCGGGGGACTGCTGTGAATTCAAGGCATGAATTGCTCCACTATGCCTGCAGCTACAGAGCTTGATTCAGACCTCATTTATTGCATGAAGAGAATTTGTAAACACTTAAATGTTCATAGCCTGGCCACATGATCACTAAGGGCAGGCACTGCAATTTACCTTATATTACCTTTGCCAGACAGAAAAGCATTTTCTGTGTGCCCCCGGCCGATCCCAGTCTTACTAATACAAAGAGCTTAACTGTGCTTGCTATGGGGCCAAGCCCTGCCCACATAGCTAAGCCCTATCCATCCTTTGTCCAGTTAAAGCTATTCCATGGCCACCAAACCCACACTGATGTTTAGCAGGCATTTATTTTTAACTGCAATTAAAAAGAACAGGAGTGATTTTTTGGGGGGGTTTGCAATATATGCTTTTTAAAAAAAATATATATTTAGCAATATGCTACAAACGTTTGTGAGTGGTGGCTTATTAACAGCTTACACACTATCCCTATGTGTTTAGCATGAAGTTATTGCAAAAGATATGCCGCTACTAGAGTTAAATCATTTCCCACTGATCACTGAAAGCAGGATAAAAATGAGAGGATCTTAATCTGTTCTTGCTTTTGAAGAGAACTCATCCCATGCTGTTGTTCAATATAACTGCAATGATACAGTCTCATAACAGCTAGCTATCAAAGTCTAAGAAGGTTGGTATCAACTTTTCTAGTTTCACAATACTTAGTTTAGTAAAAAAGTAAAAAAGTAAAGTAAAAAAATACATGTGTCTGTTACACAGTTCTGTGGTAAATTGTTTTGTATTCCTTTATTTCCATATGACATCTAGGCATTACATTTAACATGTCCATTATGATGTATTTTATAGCAGGAAGCCGGTATGCTCATTCTACGGTTGCTAAGTTAACCTAATATATCACTAGTTAATTATTATACGAGACATGCAGATTCAACATCTGCTTAATGCCCATGAACTAGCTTACTCTCATCTTCCTGCATAGAAAAAAAATACACTTTGATTTAAAGTGACCCTGTCACCATAGTATAGTTTGAAAGAAAATGCATAACTGTGCATAGTTACCATTCCTGCTGCCTGTCCTGATAAATGCTGCTCTTTTACTAGGGCATGTTCTCCTGAAGTCCACTGAGAAACTGACTGTCGAACTTCTGCCCCACCAGCTCTCATTAATGCATGTGGGGAGTGAAGACTGGCCTGTGTAATCTGATCCAATAGAAGAGCTACTGTAGCTTAAAGGAGAACTATGAGGTGAGTGCTTTTCACTCACCTCATAGTTCTAGCCGGCCTGTGACAATGAGACTGTCACAGGTCGGCTCAGTAGATCGGGAGGTGAGCGAACACATACCGGTGTTCGCTCACCTCTCGATCCTGTCACGGCTCTCTGCCGTGACAGGGGAGGGGCTGGATTCCCCCCTCCCCGCTCTGATCCACCAGCACTGGCTGGCTGAACAGACGGGGGAGGGCGGGTACAGCTGGCTCTGCCTCTAGATAGGCAGAGCCAGCTGTCAGTCACGCAGCTGGGCAGATCCCGGCACAATTGTCGGGATCCGCTTCAGCTGCGGCGTCTCAGTATACCGCGAGCTACAGCTTGCAGTATACTGAGCCTAGGGTGACGGGAGGACGCTAGTTTGTGTCCTCCCGTTACCCTAAGGAGAAATATGGGGAAAAGCCTTAACCCCATAGTTCTCCTTTTAAATTGCTGAAAAAGTTAATGCTGGTTTCCGATAAAAAGGTGTCTGAACAAACACTGCATCACAGTTTGTTGGGTATGGGGCTGTGTAGCACTGGTCAGGATGCCCATGCTGACCCATGTCCACCACCAAAAGCCCCTACAGTGGTCACGTGAGCATCAGAGCTGGACAATGGTGCAATGAAAGAGGGTGGTCTGGTCTGATAAATAATTGTTTCTTTTGCCAGGGGTGTGTGGCTTACATAGTGAAGAGATGGCACCAGGATGCACTATGGTAAGAAGGTCAGCGGGAGTAGGCAGTTTGATGCTATGGGCAATGTTCTTCTGAGAAACCTTGGATCCTTCCATTGATGTGGATGTTACTTTGACATGTACTACCTGCCTAAACATTGTTGCTGACCTAGTACACCATTTTATGGAAATAGTATTCCCTGATGGCAGTGGCTTCTTTCAGCGGGATAATGCATCCAGCCACACTTCAAAAATAGGAAACAAAAGGGAACAGAGCGCCACCTCCGTGTGTAAAATCGTTTATTACAATAAATAAAACAAAGGGATAAAAGTACTCACAAACAAACGCTTTCATCAGGCTTTAACAACAAATGAGAGGCCACACTGTCTGTTAACCCAACATGGTATATCCCCGACCATGTAACACGGTAGTCTCCGGTCACATCACTGTCCACTGACCGCAGTCAGCCAAGATTGACGCGTTTCAGGGGCAAGCCCCCTTCCTCAGAATTATGATGATGGCTGGCAGCCATTAGTGCCAAGAGCTAAAGAACACTTCAAAAATGGTTGAAGAATGGTTTGAGGAACACATCAATAAGTTTGAGGTTTTGACTTGGCCTCCAAATTCTCCACATCAAAATCCAATCAAGCATCTGTGGAATGTGCTGGAGAAACAAGTCCAATTCATGGAGGCCCCACCTTGCTTACAGGACTTAAACAATCTGCTACTGATGGCTTGTGCCAGGTACCACAGCATACCTTCAGAGATCTAGTGGAGTCCATGCCTTGATACATCAGGGCTGTTTTGGTGTCAAAAGGGGGACCTACTCAATATTAGGCAGGTGATCATAATGTTATGATTGATCAATGTATGTGGAACCTGCAAATCTGTTTCAAGGCACCTCTGATACATGCAGTCCTACTCAAATTCTAATACCAGCAGTGGGACATATATAAACAATAAATAAATTAAGTGCAAACTTACTTGGGAGTTATCCACATTTCTTGTATTGTGCACACTGTGAATGACACCCAGGCATAGTAATACTCAACCTTTGTATGTGGAAGTATTAAATCAATTTAGAACTTACATGGATGGTACACAGTTTGAGGGATATTTACAAACAAAAAAAAATCCTTAGCAAAATGGACATAGCTAATTTTTAAACCAAGGTGTTAATTGCATATACAGTATTGGCAAGCATGCGTGGAATATGCAGGAACGAGTGTAGCAATATTTTGTTATTTGCAGTCCTTTTCTAACCAATGAAAGTACCAACAATCATACATATATGAGCTTTCAATGAAATCAGAACAAATATACCTGAGGAGTTATACAAATAATCCTATGGTATAGAGCTGCAACAACTAATCGACATAATCGATTATAATCGATTATTGAAAAAGTTGTCAACTTTTTCAATAATCGATTAATCGGCTACTGATCAGTTGGCCCTGTTCACGGCTCCACACACGCTGCGCGCCGCACCTCCTCCCCACCTCACGCTCGCCGCTGCCAGACCCGCCCGC
>NW_017306842.1:38115-41425 GCF_000935625.1 Nanorana parkeri | reverse complement strand
GCAATGTACCATCAGCTATAGAGGAATACATTATACACTACTGGGATCTCCTATATAGCTGGTGATATTTTGCACTGAGCTGTATAGAGGACTACAAATCCCAGCAATAATACATTATACAGTGCAATGCAGAATACCACCAGCTATAGAGGACTACAAATCCCAGCAATATTTCATTATACAGCGCAATGCAGAATACCACCAGCTATAGAGGACAACAAAACCCAGCAATAGTACATTATACAGCGCAATGCAGAATACCGCCAGCTATAATGTACTATTGCTGGGATTTGTAGTCCTCTATAGTCGGTGCCATTCTGCATTCATTGCTGTATAATTTTACACTTTCCTTTTCACTATATTGCACACCACTATTTTTTTTCTTTTCTTTTTTACTTCTACCGCTCCAAGCTTGCTCCTGTGATGGAGTGCAATCTCAATACAAACTAGTAGTCCATCACTGGAGCCATTTTTAAAAATGTATTTTATTGTTTATCCGATTAACCGATTAATCGAACTTAATAATCGGCTAACTAATCGATTTTGGAAATAATCGTTAGCTGCAGCTCTACTATGGTACATACTACATAAAAAGCCCACACAAAGCAAAACACAAACTTTACATGTATGCTTCCAATGCAACAAACATAACATATTTAAGCTGCTTGATCAATTTAAAACTTATTTGGCTTGTAGATTTTAGTGCGAAAGTAGGATCTGAGTTTAAAACAAATTCTAGCAGTCTAGAGTCTTTTGGAATTTTTTTTCATGTGCATGTATGGAGTAAGTTTGGAGATGTTTTTTCGGCATAAATGTCAAAACACCAATTATGATACCTAATCGTATCTAAAAATCCTAGTGGTACAGACATGTTTAGACATTTTTTGTGCAAGTATGTCATAATACTCATGTATTATATACAATAAAGTGAGTTTACTTTATAGCTATTACTTGTGTTAAGTAGTATATGATTGTTTGAATGTGCTGTGTATTTTCCTTTTACATATTAAAAAAAAAATCTTCACATGTTTTGCCACAATTCACAGTCTGATATATACTTTTAAAAGATTAGTGACACTTGAACTGTTAGCTGTTCCTGACTGCTGCTGCCTCAGATAATGGCGTCAATTATTGTCTTTCCTTCAACACCTATCATCCGTTACTAAGAAAAGTGTTCTGTTCCTGCTAAATTCACTGTAAAAGATCTCATGAAATAGTGTTGCTCCTTGACATTACTCTCCTTTTAGCAGTTCTGCTGAGCACCTAGTTTGGTGAGTGGTGAAGGTGAGGACTCTCACTCATTTTTAGTTATTGTCACCTCATAGTTATTAATGGTTTGCATGCTGGCACATTTCTCAGAACTTGGCAAAAGAACAATTGTATGTATTATTACCTTACAGTATCAAGGCTTTGAAAGGACACAAAAAAAACCTGATGTTATGAATCAGTTACCACCCCATGAGTAAGTACTAACAGCAGACTGTGGTGGGGCAGAAGGATTCACTGATCTTCGGATACAACTTCTGGGTTTTCAGTCCAAATCCAACACATCTTTGCTGTATCTCACAATGACATTTGGGTGACCTAACATTGCATTGCTGGGTGTAAGAATGCTGGTGCTTGACTTTCTAAAGAGTTAAATCTGGATTTATTAGTAGCATAGCTTACAGCAAATATAAAGCCTAACTGGAAGACATTTAGTTTGCTAAAGGTGTACCATAAGTGATTGGCCTTGTTTACTTTTTTTCACTTTTCTTGCATCTTAGTCCTGCTGATCTCCTTTGCAGCCACTTCTTGCAATTATGCAATTTCTCCAGCATCAGCCGCACAAAATTGCTTTGTGCCAGCTTTCTGATAGTGACGATTGAGGACTATGTCTGCAAACAGAAAAGGGAATTCATCAAAACTGGAGCAGGCAACATCTGGAGCAGCTGTGCATTGCAACCAATCAGCTTCTCTCTTTAATTTTCAAATCTTAGCTCAACAAATTGAAAAGAGAAGCTGATTAGTTGTCATGCACAGATTTTGTCTGCTCCAGTTTTCAGTTTTGATGAATTCCCCCCAGTGTGTTTACACACCCACTTGCAGTCTCAACCAGGAGTACATGTAAAGGTGCCCACACACCTTGCGATTATCGTACGATAATCGTATGCGATCGACGTTTTGCCCAATAATCACAAGGTGTGTGGACAGTGTGCAACCGCAAATACTGTACAATCGTACGACTAAAAACTTTCAAGCATGTTCGAAAACTTTGGCCGATCGTACGATTATTGAAAGGTTAGTGGCGTTTCCGTACGTCAAAAATCGTACGATCTACAGTGCTCATGCGCAAACAAAAATATGTGCCGTTGATTACCGCAATTCGTCCAGGTGCTTTTCTTTAATTACGGCTAATTGAACCTTGCGATAATCAGGACATAATGGGGCCGCCGTACGACGGTTCGATCATCGGACTAAAAGTGTCGTCCGATAATCGGAAGTTGTGTGGCCACCTTAATGGTGTAAGGCAAGAGCACACTAAGTAAACCCAAACCAGGAAGTGCATAAACAAGGACTTTTATGGCAGGATCACCTGGTGTTTTTTTAATGAAATCTGTATGATTAAAAAGATTGATAGCAACTTTTGAAATCATGTTAACACATTAAAGCTTGCATGAAATGTTAGTAATGGCTATAGTGGATGTAAAACCAAACCATTTTTTTGTTTGTTTCAGAGTAGTGAGGTAGAACTCCTATATTATTATTATTATACAGGATTTATATAGCGCCAATAGTTTGCACAGCGCTTTACAATATAAGGAAGACATTACAGTCACAATACAATTTAAGACAAGATGGTAAGGAGGGCCCTGCCCGTGAGGGCTTACAATCTAAAAGGGAGGGGCAAGTGATACATGAGGAGGTAGCTGTGCGGGGATGATTGTTTGAGAAAGTGATTGTTCAGTGGTTAGGTTGAGGTGGGATAGGCTTCCCTGAAGAGATGAGTCTTAAGGGATCGCCTAAAGGCAGTCAGTGTGGGAGATAGACAGACAGGTTGGGGTAGAGAGTTCCATAGAATGGGAGGCACTCTAGTGAAGTCCTGGAGGCGAGCATGGGAGGAGTTGATGACGGAGCTGGAAAGCAGGAGGTCTTGTGAAGAGCGGAGGGGACGGTTAGGGTAATACTTTGAGACCAGGTTGGAGATATAGCCGGGGCCAGAGTTGTGGATGGCTTTCTACGCTGTTGTTAATATTTTGAATTTTATCCTTTGGGCTATAGGAAGCCAGTGTAGGGATTGACAGAGGGGGGTTGCAGACACTGAGCGGTT
>NW_017306842.1:37096-37682 GCF_000935625.1 Nanorana parkeri | reverse complement strand
AGTAAGGAGATTGGCCTGAGATTGTTGAGGTCGGTAGGGTCCAATGATGGTTTTTTGGGTATTGGGGTGACCAGGGCATGCTTTAGAGGGGAGGGAAAGATTCCAGTAGAGAGGGAGAGATTGAAAATGTGGGTAAGAGAGTGTAGGATAGAGTATGAAGGTGACCGAAGTAGTGGTGAGGGAACAGGGTCCAGGGGGCAAGTGGTGAAGTGGGTGTCAGAGAGAAGCTTTGTAACCTCCTCTGTGGTGACTGGGTCAAAAGAGGAGAGTGACAAGTGTGATGGTGGGTCTGGAACATAAATAGGGGAAGGTGGCTGCACAGTGGCGATCTGATCCCGAATTGTATCTATTTTGTTTTTGAAATGAGTGGCAATGTCCTGGGCAGTCAGCGTGTTATTAGGTGGTGGCGGTGGGGGACATTGTAGAGAGTTAAAAGTGGAAAATAGTTGACGAGGTTTGGATGAGAGTGTGTTAATGAGAGTAACAAAATAAGTCTGTTTGGCAGCACTGAGGAAGGAATTATATTTTAGGAGGGCAGCTTTATACAAGGTGAAATCTTGCAGAGATCTAGTTTTTCGCCACAGTC
>NW_017306842.1:7838-36974 GCF_000935625.1 Nanorana parkeri | reverse complement strand
GGGTGGAAGCAATGCTCTGCGGTGAGCTGTAGATGGGATTTTGGTTGCTTAAATACTCTATCTGTTAGCCAAGGTGCAAACTTTAGAGAAAAAGAAAAAAGAGAAAGGCAGGGGGTTACTTGAAGTACAGATAAGGGGGTAGAGGGTTATAAACTTGAACAAAATGTATGGTTTGACATACATGAAGCAAGCATCTAAATTAGCTATCACTTAAAACATCACAGATAAGCAGACTTTAAAAACAACATTGAGAATGCATAGAAATAGTACAATGACATTACAGATAGTGGGTTACAGAAGTAGAGCTTTTTAGTATTCTGGAAGATGAACTAGGTGAGCATTTGAAAATATTCCAATCACCTTGGTTGTAAGTTTCAGTAGTGTGTTATTAAGCTGGCGTCTGAGAGGATGATGGGAGGAAGCAATGCTCTGCGGTGAGCTGTAGATGGGATTTTGGTTGCTTAAATACTCTATCTGTTAGCCAAGGTGCAAACTTAGTTGTAAGTTTCAGTAGTGTGTTATTAAGCTGGCTTCAGAGAGGATGATGGGAGGAAGCAATGCTCTGCGGTGAGCTGTAGATGGGATTTTGGTTGCTTAAATACTCTATCTGTTAGCCAAGGTGCAAACTTGGTTGTAAGTTTCAGTAGTGTGTTATTAAGCTGGCTTCAGAGAGGATGATGGGAGGAAGCAATGCTATAATTTTAATTTTTGCTGTCTAAATCCAGCTAGGGAGCTCTCCCTTCACTTCCAGTCCTTGAAACGAAACGCAAGAGTTGTCATTGGAACGGGTGTCCCCACTGAAGGATATTTCCTTACTAATTGCTCCGGTGACAACTCAAACATTTTGTATTCCCCTTCACTTACTGGTGAATCTCCTCTGCAGAGACACAGACAGCAATACAAATTGACAAACTGTCTAACCTCTCCCTACTCTATCCAAAATGAAAAATGTTACGTGCACTTAAGATCTTCTTTATACAAACCTCTGTGCACCCCCTTTCCTCTGACATAATGAGAAATTCAGCATCCATTATTTTAATGGCCATCTCCGTGATAATACTAAAAGATCCCTGCCAAATTATTTACTTTAGTGACAGTTTACTTTCACTTTCTGTACCAGAGAGGCAACAGGAAGTTAGAGGAAATCTCCCAAAGTGAATGTATTTCCCCATGTATTTCTCTGGAGTAGTTACCCCTATTGGAAGATTTCCCCTTACCTTTTGTTCTGGTGATTTTGGATTTCCCCTCACTTTCTTTCTTAGTGACAATGGTCACCAGGACAAATAGAGGAGTGAATCTGCCTAATGGGAGACAGCAATAAAACTTAGCAGAGTTTCTAATCCTTCCCCACTTTGTAAAAAGAAGCATAGAGAAACATTTTAAAGCAGAAGTAAAGGGGGGAAATAGAAACAATGTTCATAGGTAGGCATCCTTCTCTCTACCCCAGAGATTTTTTTTTCTTTGTTTACACTGTATGGCGCATGTGCTATCCAGTGTAATGACTCAGCTTAGTATGCCGTAAATGACCTGGGTGTTGTGGAGGATGTAACTCCTGTACCCATGCATTATAGGGCCATTCCTATAATGAGGCAGCCTGAGGCTGTTGCCTCAGGAGGCATCTCTTTGGGTCACTTGGGGGGGTGAAAGGCAGAGCGGCATGGTCGCTCTGCTGCACAATGTTTGCAGTGTGCCTGCCACCCCCTTTCCATCCAGAGTGTCCCAGGTTGCTAAGAGCCAGGAGGGAAGATGTGTAAGGGCCATACACATTTCCCCATCCAGCTCTTAGCAACCTGGGATACTCTGGCCTGCATCCCACTCAGGTTTTGGCAACTAGGGATGTCACTGGTTGCCAGTAGCTGAGCAGGACACTGGCGACAGCTGGGTGGGGAGATGATGCAGAGGCCCCCCAACCCCCTGCTGGTTACCGTGCACCACCAGCACCCCTCTCAACCCCTCCACCTCAGGTGGTGAAAAGGCTATGGACACCTCTGTTAAAAAGCATTCACCATTTGAATGCCTATTTCTTTAACAATCATTTGTGTAGAACTTCACAAGAATTAGGTGCGGTGTTTGACCCCTCCTTCTCCTTTGCATGCCATAACTGTAAATAGTGAAGTCAGACACAAATGTGCAACCACCGGACTCCCAATCATCTTAGCACAGGACAGGCACACATAGCAAAATTATTCTGGAAGTTGGATTTAGGGAGTCAGCTGATTTGCAAATTTGCATCACAGCAAATCTTGAAAACAAATGTAACTTTAAATTTAGAGAGCAGAAAAAAGCTTTTCTGTAAACATGATATTTTATTCTTAAATGATGAAGTTTTCTTTATGTGGATGTTTTTTTTTTTTGTTTTTTTTTTATATCCTCATTGCTTTATTGTATGAACTACTTGAAATTACTGTGTGGTCACTTTCAAAGTTCTGTTGTTAAGTAGATAGAAGTATTTCTTTAGAAATATGCAGGATCTGCAGTGAATCAACAGGCATGAGAGGTGGCAGAGGAAGTCCTAATTTACATATCACATCAACCAGGCTTTAGGGCTGGTTCACATCACAAAATCTGCGTTCAAGTGCCTTCCACTAATGTGCCTGCGTTCCGGGTGCAGGTGATCACACTGCGGGCAGGGGGCGTGGCTGCGGTGCCATTGACTTCAATACACCACTATGCCCCCTCCCGCCCCTGAACACAGGGAGCTGGCTGGCTTGCGTTCCAGAGGCCGAATGCACTGGAACGTGGACTTTTAGGGCTGCTGGAGAAACAAACAAAGTATGTGAGCACAGATACCTCCAGATGCCTACCTGACATCACTAATGTAGCTATTTTAAAGTAAACAAAGGGTTACCTGAAGCCTGTGCAAAATATTTTTGTGTAAGAATAAGGGGTTTATTCACTAATCTGTCGGCCGGCCAATGGCCGGCCGCTCGGCCAGCTTCGGCTTTCAGCGCGGCTCAGCTGAGCCGATGCATATGCGTTCAGCTCGGCTGAGCCGCTCGGCCATGATCGGGAGCTGTACGGGCTATTGTGGATAGCCCGTACAGCACCCCTTTGGTTCTACTGAACCGAAGGGGTCCTGGGGCCGAAGCTAGCCGAAGGATCGGCCGAAGCTACGGCCAGATCCTTCGGCAGCTTTGTGAATAGACCCCTAAGTATGCATGTGTACACAATTAAGAAAAGTAGACCTAGGAGAATTTTTCTTTTGGACACCTACAAGGAAAAAACAAACTGTGTCTACCAAGTGTTACATGTGCTCCTGTGGTGCCTTTGAAATGGTTTATGATGTGTTTATGATGGATTTGTGACACTGTCACAATGCATTCCATTGATTTTCTACAAAAACAGTTAAAATGCAGCAGCAAAGTACATGCTGCATCTATAAAACCAATGAAACTCAAAGGAGTGCAACTATAAATGCAAATCAACACTGATCAATAGGGTTTCATTCTTAAAACAAACACTGTGCTCAAGATTCTTCCAAGTTGTTTCAGAAACAATTTGTCAGTAGCAGAACCTGAATGAAAATGTATACAAGCCATTGAGCCATGTATAGTAGTTTTGTAAACATTTCTTTGTTTATTATTTATGGTTAGGAATAAAAATAAATAATGTTTTCTCCTTTTTTTCAGTCAAGTACAATTTTCAGTAGGGTAAATATGACATATGGCATAATAACACAAAATATTATTATATCACTTTGCCCAACGCTTACAGAGGCCTGTTATAAAACAGTCCTTGAGTCATAAGATCATTGACCAATCCCATATCAGACAGCTAAGTCTGAGGCTTCAATCAGACAAACTGGGCTGCAAAACAAGCAGTTACTGTTGAGCCATCTCTTTAGTGCTTTGAGAATCCTTTGTTATGTTATGTAATACGTATAAGATATCGTAAGGGGGAACAGACTCAACTTATATTGTATATAAAGCATGCACTAGATATGAATGCATTTGGGAACAATCCAAGCAGTTTTGTCCTGAACATTTATTCAGCGAAGCAGCAAACGCAGTTTCAATGCAGGTGGGTTTTCTACAGCAAGTCCATAGCATAAAACAAATGTAACATTTGCTTGGCCAAGCAACTAACTAAACGCAAGTTGCCCCCAAATGAGATACCAAAACAAACCAGCAGCACATGTACCTTTTTAGTGTTTTGTCTGTACTTAGCCTTTTAACCGAGAGAGAGAGAGAGAGAGAGAGAGAGAGAGAGCATCAGACAGCTCACACTTATAAGGGCAGTGGACAGCAGATAATAATTAATGGGATCTAGCTACCAGATAAGATGTGGACCTATGAATGGCTTATTTCCACCTAAAGCTCTATAAAGCCTGTGGGCTCCAGGGTCCAGCACATAACCTATTAAGATTGTGAGAAAACAACACGTTTCTTTTCTCCATATCAGTCATCAACCCCGGAAACCTAGGTGACACATATACACTGTCATCGGTCCTGGCGGAACAGTGCATAAATAGCAACAGTTTAAAAATGAACAACCTTAACAAAAATAAACCCCAGACTATTATAGCTACCCTTTAAATGGTATGTAAATACTATCAATAAACTCCTCATTTGGTCTGTTACATATACCATTGAAAGAGTGTTGTTATATTGGTTTGATAAGTGCAAAAACACCTGTTGATCCTATCAAAAATCTAGTTAACTGATAACTTAATGTGCTCCTTAGCTGCACTTTTATCAGTTAGCATTGCTCCCAACTATCTCTGAGGACTAAATAACCCCTTCCTTTCATGGTATGTGACCAAATCTTAAAGCTGGTTAACTTCAATATATAAAATGTATGTTTATTGGATATAGATACACTTTAATAAATTGAGCAAAATAATTGTCTAGTGAGAAAATAATTTAAAAGAGAACTGTGAGTAAGAAACATTTCAGAGAGGGATGAAGAGCTTTCCACTTTTTATATTTTCTTTATGGTGTTGGAAATGTCTGCAGCAGGAAACTCATCTATCAAATCTTTATATATACCTGTATAGTTAAGGTGGCCTTTATACAAAGTTCAGAATGATACATCAGTGACCTTTTCCCCCATAGATAGGGCTGCAACAACTAATTGACTGCAATAATACATTATACAGCGCAATGCAGAATACCACTAGCTATAGAGGAGTACAACAAATCCCAGCAATAATGGATTATACAGTAGTGCAATGCCGAATACCACTAGCTGTAGAGGACTACAAAACCCAGCAATAGTACATTATACAGCGCAATGCAGAATACCGCCAGCTTTAATGTACTATTGCTGGGATGTGTTGTGTTCCTCTATAGCTGATGGTATTCTGCATTGTGCTGTATAATGTACTTTTGCTGGGTTTTGTAGTCCTCTATAGCCGATGCTATTCTGCATTCATTACTGTATAATTGTACACTTTCCATTATCACTATATTGCACACCACACTTTTTTTTTTCTTTTTTACTTCCACCACTCCAAGCTTGCGCCTGTGATGGACTACAATCTCAATACAAACTAGTAGTCCCATCACTGGAGCCATTTTTTAAAATGTATTTTATTTTGTATGCGATTAACCGATTAATCGAACTTAATAATCGGCTAACTAATCGATTTTGAAAATAATCGTTAGCTGCAGCTCTACCCATAGGTCTATACACAGACTGCTGTAGTTAGCAACAAGAAATGTAGCAAGAACGTTCCACTCAGTTTACAAAGTGGCAAGTGCATATAGCCTGAGATTATTCGATTTTGTAAATTCAGTGGTGATTTTTATTAGTATATTTTTATATAGTATACATTTATATAAGTATATAAAAATGCAATATTTTGTTTTATATCATTGTTTTTAGAATGTTAATTGTAGCATAAATGTATACCAGCAGCTGTTATTATGTGTTTATTATAAACATATTTTTTTTTAAAGTGAATCTGTATCTAATTACTGACATTTTGTAATAGTAGTATCCCATTACACAACAAATATGTGACTGTAGCTGTTGAAATATACCCTTCCCATGGAAAGCAGAAATTATGTTTCCTTTACCAGCTGGTCGCTTAACACTAACTCAATGTTTGTGTTATGGGACCTCACTGTGTTAACAAAGTACACTTATTACTGGGTTTATACCTGCTGTGTATTGTATTTGTCTGTTTCCTCTTTAGACGTGCAATTACAGCACCAGAAGGTAAAAAGTATTTCTGCACCAACTCCCTTTGCGATAAAAAGATATCATGTGACCAAATATAGAAAGTTTAAAGGATTCTTGATGATGATGATGATGATGATGATGTCTCACTGCATCTTCTCTCCTCTTCCTTAACAAACCTGTCTTCCTTGCCTGCCCTTTACTTTACAGTCTCATTGCCTTCTCTCTAGCCCCTCCACTACATGGTCCCATTGTCTCATCTCTCACTCCTCCACAATGTTTGTTCACAACTGGTAGACAGGCAGAACCTTTGTCTCTCACAGATTTGATCCATTACAGTGGCAAACAGTAGGAATTTGAGGGAACCTACTTTAGGACAGATGAAACAATTTAGGGGGGCTTGGAGGCCATTTTCAATGTCATAATCACAGTGGAAAAATTAAACAACATTTGTACCCTTACATCTGCTTTATTGCAATAACTGTACTTATTAAAAAATAAAGGAAACCCAATTTTCTTGTTTTAATCTGTTTCTGTATTGCTTTTGTCCTTTTTTTTGTGACATCTTTTGCTGCTCAGAATATTTTGTTTGGTCTGTCATGTATTGTAAAGGGAAGCAAAATTATAAGGTTTATTTATAATGATGGTGTTTGGTGACGGTGAATGGTGAGTAATGGTGTTTTATTTACTATTTTCTTTAGCCAGGTCCATATTATTTTAACAAAACAGAAGTTATAAAGTACTTTCAATTATCATTTCCAATTCCCCTATTAGCATATACATGCAAAAAGGTGTATCAAAATAAACCACACTAAATATGGCGGATAACACCTGCTGTTCACTAGGCCAACTAATAGCCACATTGCAGATCGGGTACATAGGTGTGTATCTGCCTGGCTGTGCCGTGTGACAGTGTGTGTCATTCACAAGATCGGATGGACAGAATAACAAATGGCAAGTAAATATAAATGTGTTTGTGCATTTAGATGTTTGTTAGGAGCTTCACTATAATATTTACATATATAGTTTTGCTTTAAATCTTTAAATATATGATATATACAATAATTACACAAAACAAAGCATGAAGTCTAGCTTGAGATTTTTTCTCTTTTCTGTTTGACATACTACAGAATGGCTGAGAATGATTTTCCGGAGTGTAAATTTGATTGCATTTTGTGACAAATATGCAGATGCTCTGCTTGCGTGTGTTTAAAAGAATCTATTTCTACTGCAAGTAATTAGTGATTGGAAAAGGAAAGGTACATTCAGCAAACATCCATAGATGAGACCTGACAGCTAACACTGAGAGCGAAGCGTTAAGCTGATTAGTGTTCTCTCTACTTCCTTGCATTCTCAGAAGACTGAAGTCTTTTATGCACATTAATTGAATGCAGCCTATGTGAATTACTTTCTTCTTTATTTCCAATAATACCAACTTTTATAGAAACTCTTAATACTGAAGAAGGAGTAGTACCTCCCTTGGCTAGGTTAAGCTGATACTTAAAAAGGGCTACAAAGCAGTAATAGCTATTTGATAATGTATGGATGTTGCTTTGAAAAAGCTTCATTATATTTCCTCCATTATACAGAAGAGTGTCCCTTTCTCTGTTCTTTCTACCCATTATACCCCTCCCCTTTCTTATCCTTTTGTTTTAGGTTTTCTTGGACATTTTACAAATCTGCAGAATAAGCTTCAGAAATGGTTATGTTTGCTTCACAATATACATTATAGTAATCACATAATATGGTATTTTATCCAGGTCTGGGTGTATACTTGGTTTCCCTAACGCCTATTGTAAAGTCTATTGGTTTGTAACCTCCACCCTAGACAACTGACTAAGCTTAGTATAACTCTAACAACATCAGATGTCATGGCCACACAAGACTTTCTGAAACTGAGGGCAGGGAGGCTGAAATAGACTAGTTAGACTACTACCCAAAGCCTACCAGTAGAATAGTAGGACAGAGTGTTTCTTTGCTCTGTTAGCAGTCAGTTCTTGGTGTAGAGAGCCAGAGCAGGTGAACTGTGAGTACATAGTAAAGGCGTGGTGGTTAGCACCTCTGCCTTGCAGCACTGGAGGTCCCTGGCTTGAATCCTGGCCAGGTCACTATCTGCACGAGTTTGCATGTTCTCCCAGAGCATACGTGGGTTTCTCTAGGTACTCTGGTTTCCTCCCACACTCCAAAGACATGCTGGAAGGCTAATTGGCTCCTGTCTAAATTGGTCCTTGTATGTATGCATGTGAAATAGGCCTATTTCCCGCCCTAACAGGAATATGACGGGAGCACTGCTGAACTGTACAGTAACTAGCTTTTTCCTGACTTCTATCATGTCTAAAGCATAAGTGGTCCTAAAGTACAACTATTGTGCCTGAAGTCAAAATCTTCTCCAGGCCAGTTTATCCTTTAGAAGGGTTCATAAAAACTTGATTACAGATTGTTGTATTTTTCTTTTCTGATACTACTGAGACAGGCCACTCCAATACTTTTCTAAAACTTCATTGTAAGTGGGAGGTTCTGCCTGATTAATTACTTGTTCAGTCCAGAAGTTGTAACTAGAGACACATTGTATACTAGTGGCTATAATTTGACCTCTAGCTCTATGTAGACTTTTGGGAAAAACAACGAGCCTGCCACGCAACTGATGAGATTTCTTTAAAGTTCAATACAGAAGTAATCTTAACACAAAAGTTAGCAGTGTGTGAACTTTTCAATTTTAATATGCAGCCAGCTACATATTGTTGGTGTTTTCTGTGCTCTGCTTGCCATTTCAAGTTCAAGTAATTGGCTCACTACTGTAGAAGCAGTTTTCTCTTATTACATTACTGGGTATGATCATGTGATTTTAGCAGGTAGACCCTGCCACTTAGCACTCAGGAAGTAGGACGTTAGTAGAATGTATGTTAACTTCAGCACAGACAGCAGATAAAATCCATGCAATGTTTAAAACTGTCCAAAAAAAGTACCTTATACAATATACTTTCACTAAGAATGTTTAACGCAAAGCAGTATTGAGTAGTTACCTGACTAGGATATCAGCTGCAGGAGCAGTGGCACACATATACTGCTTATATCAATAAATAATCTGCGCTATGGTCGTATAACTTAATCTAAGATGGTTGTGTTACCGCTGCAGTGCCAACAAAGTGTCAAAAGATGTATATGCAAAAATACCCTGCACTGAACAATTTACCAGCGCAGGTATACCTCCTAATGTATAATTTCCCCCTCTTCTTTTAGATTGTAAGCCCTCAGGGGCAGGCCCTCCTTACCATCTTGTCTTGAATTGTATTGTAATGTCTTCCTTACATTGTAAAGTGCTGCACAAACTGGTGGCGCTATATAAATACTATGTAGTAATAATAATAATAATAATAATAATAATAATATCTTTTGACACATATAGTGCTTGATCAGTTAACACAGAAAGTCTATTTGATAGAACAAACCAATAGGTTCATAAGACACCACAGAGGGTTAACACCAGTTGCTTTATCTATCCCAGAGTGTGTGGTGTCATATTAGGCAGTTCTTATCTGTAGTGATTAAGTAGTTGAAAGAGTTTATATGAACAGGCTTTAGGAAGGTATGCCATCATACCGATATATTGCGCGCAAGTTAACACAGCACAGTTTGTTGTCATATCCTATGTCCATCACAGAGGATTAAAGTCAATTAACACTGCGTGTGTTAGAGGATGGTTATGGTAAGTTATTGGTATAAGTATCTGCTTGGAAGATTCACATAATGCACACTACTGATGGTAAGTGATCAGTAACTTAACATAAAGGTTATATTTGCAGTTAGCAGACTTGCCATCTCTTGGTTGGCATATGGAGTTAATCAGCATCATCCAGTTTTGCTTAGGTCCATTACACAATGTGCATGTTAGAACCTTTCCCACACATGATGTCCAGGTATGTGTTAGAGGGTTCCAGAATGGTTTAGTAGATTCAGGCAAAGATGTCCAAGTCCAGGTAAGTCGTCCTCAGCAGTGCGCAGGAGGATTCAAGGGATCAAACGAAGAGTGAAACAGCGATGTCAGCAGGGGATATTGCTCAGCGTCTGCTTCTTTGACAAGACGTACAGCAATTCAAAACCTGTGCCTTAAATTTGACAGTCGGCTTTGGAAGGAGGGGCAGTGTGAGGCAGCAGGAGTGGAAGGCGGTGAGAGTTCACTACACAATGCCGCAAGGTGAGTTTATCACAGAATGTTGATCTGCTTGGTTGATTTTCACCTTCAAGTTATTAAGCAGATTTTTTGGCAAATGTGTTAAAGAAGGGCCCTAATACCTTTTAAAGTACTTTGAAATATAAGGACATAGCCCTGTCCATTATTTTCTTTCCAAAGAAGCTAATCTACCAAACAATTATTGACTAAAAAGAGAGTGTGTCACTAGACTTAGAAAATGGTAAAAGGCTTCCCTTTAAAGAAAATAACACTTTTCCAGGTGTTCTGGATGCCGGGTCCCTAGTTTACTATGCAGTAACTGTGTGACTGTAACTGTAACTGTGTTGTTTATCTGAGTACCTGACCTATTCTATAGAGTAGGGGAGTTTGGGACGATGATGCCTTAACGTCTGTGGCAAATTTACTTATCGTCCTTTCCATTAGGGTCTTGGCATTCAGAAAATATATAATGTTGGGGGGTTTTACGTCATTTTCAGGCCTAAAATGTGGAATATAACATGGGTGCAAAAATTGAAAAAAGGGCCTCAGTCATGAAGGGGTTAAGAGGACCTGTCATGTAAATTGGCTATCCCATGGGGGCCTCTTAGCCCCCCATGTAATAGCAATAAAGTTGTGTGTTAAAAAAAGTAATATAAAAATTAAAGAATCATAAAAAAAAAGCATAAAAAAAAATTAAAAACGAAAACTATTGTGTCGCACATGTTACATATCGCCGCAAACGTCGGAGTGAGAGCAATAATTCTAGGGCCATTAATCACTGATAACACTAAACTGATGAGCAGTAAAAGCATTTTAATCGTCGCCTATGGGCATTTTTCGCGGGCGCATGCAATTTTAGGGCTTGACATGTTTGGTGTCTATTTACCCGACGTGACCCCGAATTTTATGTTTTACTAAAATTATGGGTAAGAGTAAATGTTTTGTAACTTAACGTAGGGAAACTTTTCTTGTTTCAAATTCTGAGAAGAAAAATATTTTACAAGCAGATTCTTATCAAAAAGCTTGCCCATTCACAAACTGCCTTGTATTTTTCTCAAATTGTTATTCTCAAATTATTTCTTAAATTATCTTTTTTCCCCCCAGAGTTTGGCTTTAAATCTATTAGTTGTTTCTTATTCATCTTATAGAACCCTTGTGCAGCCCTGCTCTCTTCTTTAAGTTTTTTTTTTTATTACACCTATTTAATGAAAAATGTAGAAGAGATGGAATGCTCAGAGGTGGCTGGGAGTGCATAAAACTCCCAATTGAGCAACTGTTGTGATTTATTGATGAAATACCAGATCTTACAAAAAATACAAATTAAAGAAACTATGCCTTGATTAGATTTTTGATCCCTTAGAGAGGAAATATGTATGGCAAAGAAAGGAATCAACGCCAGAGACTGTGTGGAAAGTGACATTGTGGCCTGTTAGAAGCTAAGATATTAAGGTGCCATGGTATAGGTACACTAACTCTCGCCTCCACATTGTAAAATAAATAGCGTGATTACAGGCATTGCTAAAGCCATGATGTTGGTACGTCACAAACTAAACTTTGAGAAAAACTCATATATTGCATCTTTGAGTGAAGGCTAATGAAAGCTGATTTGTGCTTGATTTCCATGGATTACTGTAAGTGATCTTTGTTAAACATGCACAGTGGTATTAAATATCAAATGTTTTGCATGAGTCTGGAAACCTAACACAAGTCTTTCAAAAATTAAAATATGAACTTGCTTTTAAATCAAACCTGTTGGTTCCATGAATACTCTGTTGTGTAGTTTCGAATAAGGAACATTTCTAATTTAATTCAGATGACACTCCCACCAAAGGCGTATTCCTCCATATACTTAATGTAAATAAGAATTGCTGAAATCTATGTATTGGCAAACAATTTTTATTTTGTGAAGAAATAAGAACATAACTCCACACAGACATTATGGTAATTGACAGGAATGTCCTACATTTATTAAGGCTCTAGGGAGTTATTTCCTTAGTTCAAAGTAGATGAATATTACATAGATACAGCAGATGAATCCTGCGTCCGTTTGTTCCTAACTGTGTAATGGCCCAAAGGACATCTTCACTAGGGTAAATGTAATGAATTAATAATCATCTGACACACATCAATAAGAATTGGCAGACCAAATTACATTTTTATGTGTAGTTATGTAACAGTACCGTGACCTTAACAGATCAGGTTTTGTAGTTATTAGGAGAAATAACAGATAGCTATGCTGTAGTTTGATTGCTGACATTGCAAAGCCATGGCTTTGTTTAATTACAGAAAGTGTTATTTAAGTACACAAGAGCCCTTGGTAAATACCTGGTCCTTATGGCTTTAGAGAAGCATGTAACCTCCTCCTAGAATGCAGGGCTTGGGCCTCAACAACAAATTGCTAGAGTTGAATACTGTCATTTGAGAAGAAGTAAGTAGGGAATGTTGTGAAAACCTGGATGGAGGAATGGAACAATGGAGGAGCATCGCCAAATGGATGGAGGGTTGTTGTTGCAAGAGACACTAAAAAATCTTTTTAAATCTGTGCTATTCAACATTTTAGGCGCAGGGATACACATTTTTTCTCATTAATTTAAGAGATGCTGATGCAGTCAGAGCATCATATTTCAAAATATGGGTGGAGCTAAACTAGTTACATGTGTAAACAAGACATCAATTATAAATATAACACAAATGTAATGAATCACTTCTTAAATTTGAATTCTAGATGCCAAGTAGTATTATTATACAGGATTTATATAGCACCAACAGTCTGTGCAGCACTTTACAATATAAGGAAGACATTACAATCACAATGCAATTCAACAGTTGTGTGGGGATGAATTGTTTGAGAAAGTGATAGTTCAGTGGTTAGGTTGAGGTGGGATAGGCTTCCCTGAAGAGATGAGTCTTGAGGGATCGCCTAAAGGCAGTCAGAGTGGGAGATAGACAGACATGTTGGTGTAGAGAGTTCCATAGGATGGGAGAGACTCTAATGAAGTCCTGGAGGCAGGCATGGAGTTGATGAGGGAGCTGGAAAGCAGGAGTTCTTTTGAAGAGCGGAGGGGACAGTTAGGGTGATACTTTGAGACCAGGTTTGAGATATAGCCAGGGGCAGAGTTGTGGATGCCTTTGTAAGTGGTTGTTAAAATTTTGAATGTTATCCTTTGGTCTTTTGGAAGCCAGTGTAGGGATTGACAGAGGGGGGTTGCAGACACTGAGCAGTTGGTTAGGTGAATGAGTCTAGCAGCTGCATTCATGATAGACTGAAGGGGGGATATCCTGTGTAGTGGAAGGCCAATGAGGAGGCAGTTGCAATAGTCAAGACGAGATATAACAAGCGAGTGGATGAGTAATTTTGCGGTTTCAATGGTTAGGAAGAGGCGTATTTTGGAGATGTTGTGAAGGTGAAGACGGCAGGATTTGGATAGTGATTGGACGTGGGGAAGAAAGGTGAGGTCTGAGTCAAGGATGACACCTAGGACCTTGGCATGGGGGGAGTGCTAGATAGTTGTGTTAATAATTTCAAGGGAAAGGTTTGGGGAAGGTGCACGAGCAGGAGGAAATATCATGAGCTCAGTCATGTCCCAGTGTTCTATTTCATCTAGTAATTACTTTGACTAATTAATACCATTCCATATCCTAATGTAAGTAAGGGGCTCACAGGTGTTGTTACAATAGGGTTTCACAAGTTATTAATATATACAGGGGCACTGTTAGAAATCATGGGGCCCCCTGCAGCCCACCTGATAAGGCCCCCTCCAGCATTATTGCACACTTTACTGCAATACTTAATCATTCATTGGTGCAATGCGGTGCCATTGCACCTTGAGATGGGCATGCATTGTGGTCCACTGCCAAAAAATAGTGCATGCACCATTCTTCGGCATAGCACCACACATATCTATCTCAAAGTGCATTGGGTTGCCCCACATCACATCACCAATTCATGTAACTTGTTTTACCACAACACCATAATGTAAAGAGACCCTTAACATCAGTACAGACATCTGCTTGGATGACAAAAGGTGACTCCAATACATCTTAAAGTAGAAGGAAAGACTATGCAATAACCCCTTTTTCAATGATTCCTCTCCACTGCTCTTATATTTGCTGTATACAGTTTGTAATGAATCACAATGTACATACAGTTTCTGATTTTTGCAGTGAAGTCTTCAAAAAACTGTACTGAGTTAATAAAAAAAACAAATATGTGTATATTTTAGATTGTGCCTTTTTGCAAAATTATAAAAAAGGAACACAAAACTGTAAAAAGCAACGTATGCTAAAAATCTGTGTTGTGGTAACGCCTGATCTGCAGTGCCATTTGTGCAATGTGTTATTGTGTGTTGTGATAAAATGATGCAGGCATATATTTAATCACTTTGCCATGTGCTGCCACGCAGTTGAAATAATGTTTTTTTTTTGGTAAAAGTAAAAAAACAAGCACTGCAATATGTTCTAACACTGCACTGCAGAACATGTACATAACTTACTCCAAAATATGGTGCATATACTAATATGTATTAGTATATGCACCATAATATTTATTACTAATCAGTACTCAGTACTAATCAATCTGGTGTTTGCTCAGTACACAGAAGGATTAGCAAACATTACCCTTTTTTTGATCCACCGCTTGGCATCCAGAAGCCCTGCCCAGGACCACACTGCTTTTCATCCCGACAGCCCTGCTCAGCATCATGACTCTGCTGTCACTGTTCTCTCCTCTCCGCTGGGTGCAATCGAGTGGATTGGCTCTATGTCCCCTCTAATCCTTGCTGCCTCTGCCGATACTGGAGAGCAGCGGATATCAGAGGGGACACAGATCAGAATATGCAGCTGGCTTTCATTTGGGAGGAAGGAGCTCCAGAGAAGCAGTAGCTGCAGAGGGCGGTGGCTCTGCTGCCTGGTTCCAAGCTGAGCCCGGGCCTCGCACAGGAGGGCCGGCTGTATCTGCGGCCCTGAATATATATATGAGAGCATGAGGCCACAATTGATCTATCAACTAAAATTGTTTCATTCTTAATGATTCTGAGATCACACATGGATTCACACTTTCTTAGGCTTTTCTCCGGACATGTCTTCTTCACTCATACTGAACCAGCCTGATCCAATAAAAACAACTCTTTGCCACTTGGTTTTTCATTTCTTCCTTTCCAATAGCAGGGTAGCCCTTTGCTAGAGAATTTTGGGTGTCCATTTTACCCAAGCAATCATTAAATGCTCTATTAGTAATTTAGAACCATGCAAGGTCAGGTCAGGGCTAAAAAAAATAGAAGCATAGAAAAAGATCAAGAGGTGCATGAAGACAGCCTTTTTTATATTTTTATTTTGTTTGAGAAAAGACTGTTTATCCTAAGCATGTTTAAATTCTCTACCTCTGATAAGGTTTTATGTCTCATCATCAATACCATTCCAACAGTTCTTCAGTTTCTGTGCCTTGTTATTCATTTGTAACTTACTTATTAAACTTATTCACCATAACTTACTATTATGGTGAACACTCCAGGAGTAATGGGAACACCTGTTAACATATTTTATGCAGAAGGGTAAGTGAGATTCCAAGATGTGCAAGAAGAGATTCAGAAAATTTAATGTGGAGATCTTGCAGCTAGAGTTTCCAAGAGATATATGAAGCCAGGGATTGGTTTGGTTTAGCAGATTCCTCCTATAAATAAAATATAATTTTTGAGTGCATGAACCTTTTAAATAAACTTTGAAAATTGTAAGAACTGAATTATTCTAAATGTAGGTAAAACCTATACAAAAAGTTTTATTAAAATGTGAATTGCCATTAACATTTAAAAATGCAATAAGCATTACTTTAAACTCCCTTATATTCACCTTGCCTCTACCCTCCTGCTGCTCCTTCCTCTGCTCCCTCACTGTTTCTGCCTCCATCACAGCCCACACTGAAATCAGTGGTTTTGGCAACCAGGCAGTGATTGGCTTCTAGGCCCAACTGCAAGGGGAACATGCTACTCCATACAGGGAAGTGCTGGGTAGTGTCACCAGCTCTGTGAGAGGGAGGTGGTAAGGTTAGTATTGGGAGGGGGGCTTTGCGGAGTGGGTAAGGTGGAAGTGTCTCTTTAAGCGTTAACTGATTTAACAAACATATAGGATTTGATTTAATAAAGGCTAATCGGCTGCTCACTTTGCAAGGTTATTTTCCCCTTGCAACCACTTGCTGTCTACAAGCATGTACTCAAGTGGCAGCTGCACAACATTACTCAGGGCTGGGCATTATTGTTTGTGCAGGCTTCACTATTGGGCCAAAGGTGGAACATATGCAGTGAGCACAGGTATATTTGCTTATAGTCTTGACTGGAAGTGTCTGCTAGAGAGCAACTGGAAGACGAGGACAGAACTTTGTCATTCCATAACAAGGAATGCCTTAACAAGAACCTTTATGACAGGCGATCACCAGGTATTTGTTTAATGAAAGCTGTAGGTTTAAAATAGGGTTGCACAGATACCAAGTACAGTACTCGGTACAAGTACGATACTTTTCAGCTCCAAGACTAGACTAGAGAAAATTTCAAAAATTAGGAGGCAGCTGTCATTTGTAAGGAGCACACGGAGCTCCTGGGATTTGTACATCGCTGTTTTAATGTACGATTTTGTTTTTATAAATATAAATAAAGGGATGCACAGATACCAGTTTTGCGAGTACGAGTACTGGTACTTGCTGAGTACTTACAAGTACGAGTACTGATACATTTTTGTTTATTGTCATGTGACAGTTTTTCTAAAACAATACAGACTAATGATTTCAGGCCAGTGGTGGAGCGCCAGAGCCTGGTTCCAGCTGCGACCGCTGCAACCCTGGTAGTTCTCATGAAAATGCCAAGTATCTGCACTGGTACTCGAAAAGTATCTGTGCATCCCTAGTTTAAAAATATTAAAAATACTTTAAATAATATTAACATGTTAAACATTATATGAGATGTTAGTGATTGGGTTTGGACCTACTTAAATAATGTATTTTATACTTAAGATTTAACAGGGAAACAAAGATTACCTTGTAATGGTTGCACATTGTTGGTTGTCCTAGTAACTTGGGTATATCTTGCCATTAGAGTCCCCTTGTAATGGTTGCAGCTGGTGGGTTGTCATAGTAACTTGGGTATACATTGCCATTAGAGTCCCCTAAAATAGTGCAAAAATGTGTGTATTAGTATGTGTGGGCGCAAGAGGCTCATGCTTTATTATTCCCTCTCCTATTCTAGTGATCCGTGCCATTTCCCTCCATTTGTAATTCTCTTTAAAGCTGCTTTTCTGGTGATATATCTATGAGAAACCTTCTGAGAGAAAGCTAAGAGATAGATTGCAAAAAGCCCGGAGATGAGCCATATTAACACACCAGCTGTTCCTTCCACTCAAATATGTTTTGGGGGAGTTTTAACCTTTACATAAAAAATATGTTAGAATATCCTATCCCCCCCCTGAATTATCATGTTTATTGTTTTATTTTCTGTTCTGCTCACGTCAGTTAAACTATGCAAGTATTTGCTATGCCTGCAATCAGCAACATATTGCTGTGCTCATTTTTGGGTGTCTGTAGAAACAGGTGCATAACAAGGTTCAGGATCAGCAAGAAGTATAATCCTGTGTGTTCTCCATAGTATCTTGTACTGGATATAATATTCTGTGCTGGATTCCAACATTTGTATTCAATGACACTGACAAGTGGGACAAAGAGCCTGATTAGCTGCACAATTTTGTGAATGTATACATTTCCGATTGCACATTAAAATGCAGTATATTTATTACATTAACAGTCACACTTTCTTTAATCAGATATTGCCTGAAGTCATGATATTATCAACAATTAGCTATTTAAAAGAATGGCAGTGAGTAAAAGGATTTTTGAATTAAATAAAAAGGGTGATTTATTTTTTTGCCATAGATACTGGAAAAACCATACCCTTAGCAGTGAGTTGTTGTTGTATTCAGAAGTGAGTTGTTGTTGTTGTTGTTTGACATATTTTTATATTCTTAGGTGTGTATTTGAAAATTAAACACTCGTCTTACTATTGGATGTTAAACAGATGCTTTTTGAGTATTGTACTTTAAAGGAGAACTATAGGAATTAATTCTGGAAAGGACAATGTGAGGTGCTTGTGCTGTGTTAATTACACTTGCCATGCCATTTCTGAGATCCTGCACTCGTAACCAGTAACAGGTGCATAGCTGTACTTTGGCTCAATACTTATGGACCCCACACACTCCACTTCTTGTCCCTGCTATTTTCTGAATGTAGTTGGATCCTGAAAGTTGCAACATAATTTCTGCAACTAATTCCAGTAAAAAAATAGCAGATTTTAGTTTTAATTCCTGGTGTTGTCATTTAATCACTTCAGCTCTCACTTTACACCACTTATGGACCACATTCATTTTTACATTTCCACTACAGGTTTGTTTATTTGGCAATAACCTTCTCAATACTTAAAATAACAAAGTAATACATACATTATTTTTGGGAAAACCTAGGCTTTCTTTTGACAGTATTGTTTTACAAAATGTAGTTTATTTTACATGAAATCTGTTGAAAAAAAGATATACATTTTTTACCCATTTTGACCAGTATCAGTTTTTTTTTAAAGGTAATTTTACTGTAAATACAATGTTTATATTTTATTCTAGAATAATTCTAGAATAATTTGTTTATGGTACAAAGCATCATGTTACTTTGCAAATGGATTTTTTTTGCATTTGTATGTTATGCGATAGTGAGAAAGGAAACAAACAGAATAAATAAAAATGGAAAAAACTAAAATAAATATTCATTGAAAAAAATTGTAAAAAAAAAAATAGAAATAAAAAAAATCAGCAGAAAAATAGCTAAAGGGAAAAGCAGAGGAAGAAGTTAATTAGGCTGATTAGAGTTAACTAACAGGGTTATTCACAAAAGGGTGAAGAGCTTGGGGAAGGCAGGAGAAGTGAACAATCTAACAATCTAGGACAAAATAACTGATTTGGAAACATTCTCCAATTCAGCTCACTTTCCAGTTCAGCTATGTTGTCCTAGATTGTTCACTTCTCCTGCCTTCTCCAAACTCTTCACCCTTTTCTGAATTACCCTGTAAGAATTAATAAAGAGTTGAATAGGAATTAATTTTATTATGCAGAACAGAGATCACACCTTTGATCTACATATGAATGACATAGTAAATACAAACAATACATTTAATCATTGCATTTACTCAATAACACTTACAGACTATCTGCAAGTGTCATTTTACACAACAGCTTTTTGACAGCTGTTCCTGCTGTATAATACACGCCAATACCAGCTGTAATTTTAAAGCCAGTAATAATGGCAGGGGCAGTGGCTGCAGGTAGAGGAGCTGGACGTAAAAGTTGTGCCTTAAAATGTTTGTTGATGTTTTTTAGGATGTATCTCTTACATTTACATTCCTCCAGTTTTTAATATCTTTTACTTTCTCTGACATACAGTTTGTGTTGTACATTCTCTACTGATTCCATTTATTTGTTCTTTACTTTGCCGCATCCTTCTGGACCCATATATGTTTTTCAGCTTTTAGTGGTTGCTATGGGTGTTGTGATGTGAAAAAAACTCTGAGGACAAAACATAATGCCAACTGCAACTGCTCTGACCATATCTAAATTTTTAGTAACACAAAGCTACTTCAGTAGTACTGTAAGCCCAGGTTGGTGTGATGGTGTACCCCAAGGGGGGGTGTCCATTATGGTCTGATCACTAAACATGCTAGGATACTTATTTTTCACTTTTATTACAAAGGTAGAGTCAATACAGTACACTTCTGACATATTATTTACTTTTTCCTTTTAGTTGCTAACTATTTATATAACACCATAAAGGAGGGGCTTAATGTGGATTCTGGTTTTCTGACACACTACCAGAACTTTTTATGAATCTACAGAACATCACAATATTCATGTATGTGGTATATCTCCGATCTGTTTAGGGTTTATTTGTCATCCTACGTTTATTTTTCTGTCTTTTGATTATCAGGGGGCATTTTTTACTCCCAGGTCCAACATTTATGACACCCCACTAAACCCCCCCCCTCCCCCCTCCTCTAACAGCTTTCTCCTGTCTTAACTGACAAACTGTCATGTTGCTTAGTATTGCTTCTGACCTGAAGAAGAGAGGTTCACTCTCGAAAGCTTGTCTTTTATATATTTTGTTACTCCAATAAGAAAGGTATCATTGCACAATGCAATACTACGTTTTTGTCTTTTTTGACATCTTGTCTACTGGACTAATACAGCTTACCCATTTATATCGCACTACGATGGAAGATACCGAATCCAGCCGTTTGAAGAAGCAAGTATTGAAGTTGATCAGAAAGGAAACTCAGATCAACAGTGACATATTTTTTCTAACCCGTTGTAAGAAAATTAACATGAAAACCCCACTCTCAACTACCCACAATTGCACCGCACCAGCAGCTGAGATTATCTGCAGACAGAGCAGTGAGAAACTACGTAACCTCCTAATTCATCAACTATATGGAAAAAAACAAAGATTACACTGCCAAAGACAATCCCTACTCCAGAGCCTTCTGCAAATTACACCTGAAGCTAAAAATTTGGAAATACAAATTGACTATTTCTACAGGAAAAAAACAACAAAGCCTCATCAGTAAGAAAAAGAAGAAATTGGCAAACCTTGCACAGAATAAAGACGTCCCAAAAACAAGATTAACCAATTTCACCTCATCCTCTGTAACTAGCTATGTCCCCATCCAAGCTGAAATGATCAACCACCGTGAAAGCAGCTCAGACAATACTGAGATTGTCAACCTCTCAAATCATCACCTCACAATACAGGAAACAGCAGTCCTATCCAAGGGGCTTACATTTTGTCCAAGCACCAAACTGGACCACATACAATTGGTTTCAGACTTGGAAGAATTCTTTAGAAGACTGAGGCTCAAGGAATTTTCCTTTGACAAAGATAACACCACATTCAGCTGGACAGCAGAAAAAATAAAATGGACTGAACATTTATTCAGTTCAACTTCAATTGCACATTCATTTTACCCGAGCCAGCCATTCTAAACAGTTAGCACTTATAATTATCGATTCATCATGAATGCATTTCTGCTGGGTTACAAAATCTCAAAAAGAAAAGAGAGGCAGGCATAGATAATGGATGGCAAAGAAAGGCTAGTTAGCGATCTTTTAGTTCATCCCTCTAAATATTTCTTCTTCTGTATCTAAAGAAATGGTTTTCAGATTACAGATGATAGCTTTTGGATACGGTCCTAAATTACTCTATCCCTCCAAATCCTTTCAGCCTTTGCAATTACATACTATTGTCCTATTTTAAAGCTGGCAATGTTTGATAGCATGGGTAATATACTATGTGAATATTAGAAGCATGAAAAGATATGCTTTGGCTCTTGAAACTAACTTACCAGCTGCATTCTTCATGGGGTACTGCTACAGCCATATTGTACTTGCTTTGTCTGTATTCTCCAAAACAGCTATTCCAACAGGGCAACAGCAGAAATATAACAGTGCTTTTAGATACATTATAAACAGATGTAGCCGGTATTACAGCTGCTACATTATGTCATATTTACAAACCAAATTTCTTTAAGACAAATTCTCCACACTTGTTGAGAAAAAAAATATTGTTTGTAGGTCAGATATATAAAATGCAAGGATTTTTGAAAAAAACTGACACTGCAGCTTCTTTTTTTTCTTAGAGATAACTAGCATGGTCCCTCCATTCACTTTCTTAAACTGCCTGCTAAGAGGATGGCCTGCTTGCTGTAATCACTTGTTTAGTCCAGTGTTGCAATAAGGGAAATCCTGCATCCCCAGCACCCCAGTAGGTATTGTAAATTCTGTGCAGATCTCCGGGTGAAAACAGTGAGGTAATTACACAAAATGGAAAGGCATTTTTGGGGAGGGAATTTCAGTACACAAACATTGCACAGAATGCAACTAGAAATCTACTGCCATGGCTGCAAGGAATTAATAGTTTTATTTTGGGGGGAATTTTTCATAGCTGGCTGCAGATTGAAATGTGTAGGTGATTTTGATAACATTAAACAAGAAAAGGTGATGTTTAGCAATTACATATGATAGATTTTAACTCAAGGGAAAACTGTAGCTATGTCTTCTGTTCTCAGCAGTATAGTAAATGAACCCTGGACCTAACTTTTTACATCAGCTAAAATAGAGAGACAATTGAAACTTCATGAAACATTGCAGGAAGGGTATGGAAATGGATTATTGTTACAGTCGTGCTTTAGTAAGGTTAAAAAATGACACATGTTCACTGAGAAAAGAAAAAAATAAGCTGAATACATAAGTAAATACATACATAGAAGACCTCCATACTAACAACTCTATACACACAGTTGATCCAGAGAAAAGCAACCACCCTCCCCCCTCATAAAGCATGGTCCAATTTGCTCCAACAGGTGAAAAAAATCCTTCCTGATCCCCTAAGACAGTTGGTTGTTCCGTATATCAACTATTTATTATGTTATTACATATAAATGGTAATATCCAGTTATATTTTATGCATTTAGGAATGCATTCAACTTTTTAAAAAATAATTAACTGATCTGGCTATAACTAGTTTCTGAGGTAGCCTATTCCACATTTTCTCAGCTCTTACTGTAAAGAAGCCTCTGCATATATAGAGATTGGGGTCCTGGTGCCGAAGCTAGCCGAAGGATCGGCCGAAGCTACGGCCAGATCCTTCGGCAGCTTTGTGAATAGACCCCTTTGTTTTCCTCAAGACTCAAAGATTCCCCCCCGTGTCCTTTGCAATGACCTTAAAGTGAATAACTGTACACCAATTTCACTGTATGAACCTTTTATGTATTTATACATGGTGATTATATCCCCCTTTAATTGACTCTTATCAAGGGAGAACACATTAAGTTCAGCTAATCTTTCCTCAAAGCTGAGGTTCGCCATGCCTCTTATCATTTTAGTTGCCCTTCTCTGTACTCTATATAGTTTCCCAAATTTATGTTTGTGAACTAGTGCACAAAACGTAATTGCATATTCCTGATGAGGTCTTATTAATGCTTTGTACAGATTCAAGAATATGTCTCTCCCTCTAGAATCTATACTCGTTTAATATAAGTGGTAATATATTACTTTCTTTAGAAACTGCAGATTGGCTATGCATGCTATTATTAAGTCTATGACTCCCCCAGCTGTACTCCTCTGAGAGTGTATGATGCATGCTTAAACCTCGTTTGGCACATATTTATCTAATTAAACAGTGCATTCAGATCTGCTTGTAGGTTTGAGAAATCTTTTAAGGACTTTATTCCATTACATAGTATGGTGTCATCTGCAGACACAGAAATTGTACTTTTGACCTTGAGGTACACCATTAGCAACCTTAGGCCATCCAGAGTATACCTAATTAATCACTACTATCTGAATTTGGTCTTTAAGCCAGTTTTCTATCACTTTATAGAATGAATTTTCTAAGCCTTTAGACCTTCACTTGCACATTAGCCATTTGCGGGGAACTGCTTCAAATGCTTTTGCAAAGTACAGGTATACTGTATCCACAGGTAATGCCCCCCAACATTCAGAATCTATATCTAAGGACTGGAATGCTGTGATATATTATATTTTTCTTCTTGGGTTCATTTTATAAGAGGAAATCAATGCTTTACAACCTTGTGTGTATTTCAAAGCAGATGGTTAAAATACCATAGGAGCTTCAAAGCCCAATTGAGCCCTTCCTATTTTATTTACTGTAATGCATTCAAGCTGCATACACGGTAATGGATATGCCTCCTTTTTATTTTCCCTTATCTGCAAAGTGCTGCACCAAGGATTACAATTCCTAGGAGCACTAATAAAGTCAGACTGAATCTCTCTTCACAAACAGCAACCCAGCTCTCCGACTTTGAACACCACTCCATTTAACAGCACTGCTCAGGGAAGGGGAGTGATGTTGATTACAGCAGTGTTCAGTGGGTTGTGTCGGACTGCAGGAGAGTTGGGACAGTGCTTGTTTATAAGAGCAGCCATCTAATTCTTTCATGTGCTGACAGCACAGGGTTTTTTTAACCCTTGCAACACTGATCTACAAAAGAGAAAATCTTGGTGCAGAAGTTGAAATAAAGTACAATTTTAAGAAAAATTAAGTTTCAGGTGTCTATAAATGAATACATAAAAATTGATGGGAAAAATGATAATATTAGTACAGTCTTCAAAATGTTGCCTAAACAATAATCTATTATTAAGGAAGGTTTAGAGAATACAAGAGCAGAAGAAAACAAATCATAGAATACTTGTTAAGGTTGAACCTGCTTAACCTGGGATTAGTTATACAAGCTGTTTAGGGAGCGTGCTTCAGATCTGAGGTAAGCAAAGGCTGCCAGATCAAAAGCTTAAAAGTGACACTCGTAACGAGCTAATTTGCATTCATTCGGATTTAGTCAATTTAATTTTTCAGTTTTTCTTGTTAATGGCTAATCAACCTATGGGCAAGTATCCTCAATAGAAAATATTATTAATAATGTGAGATTTCTGTTTTTATAGTAAACAGCATAGCATAATATGAATTAAAGTAAAACTGTAAATATTATATAAAACCGTTACAGTAAGACCTAACAATAAATTTGACTCATAAGGTGTGTTAATTAGACTATTTGTATTTGAATTTAAAGCTATCAAGAAGGCAAACAGCAGAATACTTAAACAAAATACACACAATGTACTAGTTTTACAAAAGGATTGACAAATATAAAGTTGACGAGAAAGCATGGAGCCGGCTGTCTGGCCAATCAGAAAGCCGGGGGGTAGGTAATGACTCACCGTCCAGCTTTCTGATTGGCCAGCTTTCTGACCAATCAGGAACGCAGGACAGCAAGTCATTACATGCTGCCCGGCTTCCTGATTGGCTGGGAAGCCGGCTCCATGCTCCCTCGTCACCGAGTGCATGGAGCCAGATTCCTGATACCGGTAGTTCCGGTATCGGGATAAGCATCGGGAGAATTTGGGCAAATTCGAGTACTCGCCCAAATAATCGGCGCTGATACCGATTCTAGTATCAGTATCGGTGCATTCCTAAACTAAAGTTTAAGATGGGAGCTCATTTAGAGTACAGCGATATTAACATCTGTTGAATGACTGTTTACTAGCAAAACATTACAATGAGTATACTGTAAGTCACTGAATACTATTGACTGTCATTTTGTATGATAGCACTTGTACTGTTACTGTGAACCTGCACCTAAAATTTGCAGATTGTATCACACAGCAGCAAGCTACATGACATACTGGCAGTGTCTGCACATACCTTTTCATGTCTTCTCAAAGCACCACAAGTCCTGAAAAAGTCCCTGTGAATATACAAATCTAAAATATTTCAGACACAATTGACTGTTGATTTTGTATATGAAAGGCAATTAAATAGAGAAAAATATATTCTTTAAAAAAAAAAAAAACTCCCTATTGGTTACTGAGACCACATATTGTGTTGAAGGAAATAGAGAATTGTAGGAAACAGCAAGGGGCAAGCCAGTGCTGTCATTCTCTAAAAGTGGAGATTTAGATATTACAGTACTTCAGGCTACAGTCCGGTTCACACTCTAGTGTTGCACTAAAGGCATGAGTTCTGTACTCTATCGCACATTGTACTGCACCACATGAACACACCAATACACCTCCCTTCAGAGGTGTGTTGGATTTAAAATCACGGTGCCGCGTTAAGATGCATTGCAGTGTAGTAAAAAAAAAGTAATGCATGCACTACTTTTTTTCGCTGCAGGGCAAACGCAATGCACACAATTGCATTACCTTGCATTGCGATCCAAAGCCTGCTGTCTAGAAAAAGCATTGAGGTGTCATTCATAATAAAAAGCAACCCAATACACCAGCACACCTACCATAATAGCATGTGCTAAACCCATTTATCTTATACCTTTACTGCAATAATGTAGTGTGAGCTGGCCAGAATGATGATATTATGTGGAGGTGAATCCATGCAACTGAAGTTGTCTAGATTTTATCTGTGATGCCAGTTTAGCTCATTTTAGATAAAATGGGTACTCTTAGGCTATCAGTACCTAAAGTAGAACTGTGGCCTCCCATTAAAAATACATTTGCTGCAGCATTTGCACTTACAGTTTTCTCTAAGCCCCCCTGCAAAGTCCCACAAATGCCTTGTGACAGAAGCCCACCTAATACATCCTCCTTTGATGGTGCAGGAATGAGCTTTGAGTCGACCATGAGCCTGGCCCAGACCCAAGCTGTTCACAGTTCAGCAAATGGGCGAACAATTTGGCCCACCTGCAGAACCTCCATCTGCGTCCTAGCCCCGATGATGCTGTGTGGCTCGCACAGCATCCTTGGTTGACTGGGGGTTGGGCCACACAGTGTCATTGGTAGGATTCAGGTGGGTGCACACTAACAACCTAATTTGCTGTGAGTCAAGCATCTTAGCAGCCTGTGACACTGTAAGGGCCACATAACATCATTGGTTGCTAAGATGCTGGTGGCCCCACAGTGACATTGGCTGTTATGGTGCTTCCATCTGTGTCTTAGCAACTAGTGATGCTGTATGGCCTAGCCACTAGCATCCTAGCAACCAATAACAACATCATTGGTTGCTATGACTCAGGCACCCCTGGGTTTGGTTTGTTTGGACATTTGCAGTTTTCTGCTTGGGTTCATTGAATGTGCAAATGACCTGAACCCAGGCCAGTTCGCTCATCAGTGCATGCTGCACTGTTCCAGATTCAGAGCAAACTTGTCACTCTTATGTGGGCTTTGCCTGCCTGCATTACATTGAAATTAACCAATGTTAATGTTAGGGGGTGTTGCTTTCTGATTGGAAAGCACTGCCTCTGCTGCTAAAACCCTCCCACTGTAAGCTTTCTGAGAAGAGCATGTGTGACAACAATTAAGAGGATTTTCCATAGTAAGGGAATTTAAATTATTTTTTTATTTAATTTATGAGTCTTTTGTATTACTGTGTAACTAGATGTGATATTGTTTTAAGTTGTCACCCAGGAGCCTTTGGTTTAATTTTAATAAATACACCTACCTACAGGAAGGATGTTTGCTAAGTTTACTCAAAAGTCTGTAATTACCCGCAAAATCTTTACATAATCCCAAATTTTCCAGTCTTCCTGTTGTGAGTTTGCTCATTTTTGCATCCCTTTGTATATCCACAATGATTCCATCCCATCTCCTGAGGTAAAATCTAAAGCAAAAGATTACCCTCATAACACAGATATTGAAGATATCACAATGTACTCCTCTCATATCTTTAGTAGTTCTCTCTGTACAGCAAGCTCTGAGGATACGTCTACTGTGTAAAGTAAATTCATAAAAGCAGTTTATCACACATACATTTTAGTAGCACAGCTTGTGATTTGCTCTGAAGAAGTTCTTTATAAAATAAAACATGTTAGCAATGTTTAGCACAGCATGGCATGGCCTGTGAATCCAATATACATGATCATTTGGCGGCAGCTTACAGCGACCTACATGTGGAACGTCTATGGACTTTACACACAAAAAGCCCTATGATGACTAAAGGCTGTGGGTGACATCTTTTTCATTCAAATCTCTGGCTTTATCCTACATTTGGATTAGGTAGCTAGAATTGGTTACCCACAACATGGCATTTGTGATAACTTTCATACCACATGGAGTCTCTTTTTTAGCATGCTAACATCTATATCAAGTAAAACAATTTGCATGTCCATCCATTTTGATGTGACTCTATCTTACATATAGACCAGATATGGTTCTTGAATACAAACACTAACCAAGTGGAAACTGTGTAACAGGGTGCTTGTGCTATCAAACACCTCAGAACGCACATTAGATCCATTCTTTGGAGTTACCATTTCAATCAAGTCAGACCCAGAGGATAAATGTCATCTCCTCTCATTCCAACAACAAAATCTTTTTCTTGGATTTACATTGATTTTCATTAAGTGGGTGGATGCTATACAATTTGATGCTCCTACATATTTGCTGGGACCTGCTGCCTACCATGTCTTCACATATTATTGGCCAATGAGGATGGTGATAAGTTATTACTTATCTTATATTCTAGTTTACATTCAGGGATTCATTTACGGCCAGGGTGTTCTTTTATGTGTGGGGATTTTCTAGGGTTGGAGTTGAGGGTGGGTTTAGATATATGTCAGTCTATAAACGTCACATGGGTAATTATGGTGTTTGACTAATAAATTATATATTTTTATAAGAAATACTTTGTTTTTTTTGGGTATCAAGTTTTTACGTTTTACATTGGACCCCGATGCTGTCATAGTGGGAACCTTATTGGTCTTTCAAAGTTGTTACTAGCACAAGTGTCCAATTTGAAAAATTAGTAGTATGGTTATACACTTTTTGTTTGATTATTTTCAAATTTTGAATTAGAACAATTACATGGTTGACCAGTTTGTTCCCTCCATGGGTTCCCCAGTCGGCTTTTCAAAATTATGCTTTTTATGGGTTTTATGAGCTTGCTTCCAGACAAACATCAACATACTTAAAACAGGGAATATACTACAAATATGGAATTCAATTGTGAATGCACAAGCTAATAAAAATTGGTACATGCCATATGCAAATATTTGTACATTTACGGGTCTATTCACTAAGCTGCCGAGTGCAGCCGAGTGAACAAAACCGACCCCAATTGAAGTGAGCCGAACACTGTGAGTGAATAGCCGAATGCTCGGCTGTTCCGCTCGGTCCCTCAGAGGGACCGAGCAGAACAGAAAAACAGTTTAAAAAGTTTAAAAAAGTAAATAGAAAACGATTGTGCGGAGCTAGCAGTGACAGCTAGCTCCGCCCAACAGTTTTCTATTGTCCGGCGGTTCTGCTGCCGT